>NC_092823.1:14706930-14711930 GCF_023375885.2 Dermacentor andersoni | reverse complement strand
AGCTTCTCATAGACGAAACAGTCTCTTTTCTTAGAAATGTTGACTTGCACATTAATCCCTTAAAGTCGCAGTATTTTGGTTGGCGTCCAGACCACATTAGTAAGGGCTTTGACTACAACATTCCTCCACTGTCTATCTTGGGACAGGATATTAAGCCGAAAGGTAGAGATGAACCAATTAAGTATTTAGGTCTTAGCATTTTCATAAATAAAAATCCTATAGTCCATTCTGAAAAGGCTATGAAACTCCTCGAACTCCATGCGAAGGCCTCCCTAAAGCCGTTCCAGAAGGTGCACTGCTTGAGACAACTGGTTCTTCCAGTATTCCTTTACAGTGCTTCGAATACCTTAGAGGTTTCCTCAGAGTCCTGTAGGCTGGATGGACTCGTTCGCAAATGGGTTAAGAGTGTTCTTCACTTGCCTCCCGGTTTTCCTAACATGCATATATGGCTTCCGTCCAAGAATGGGGGGTTGGGTATTGTTAGAATCGCACCGCTGGCACGAGTTGTTGCAAACTCAGCGCTGACACCCGTTGTTGCAATCGGGTCGCAAGCCCCAAGGGTAGCGTTGGCCTGGCGGCCTGGGGCACTGGAAGCATCCGAAGGTCTCGGCAAAGCATGAGTCGACTGGTAACAGAACAACTGGTTTATTCTAACATCGCAAAAGAGCGGGCGGTCAGGTCGACCGAAGTGAGAGACGGGAGAGCACGTAACTCGACAGAAGAAATCGGAGCCTCTCTCTCGGCGTCCGGGGGCAGCTGCTCTTATAGTCTCGGAGTTGAGGGCGAGAAGGAACGTCTCGGGATGAGACCACGTGACTCTGGGCCTGGTCAGACTGAGAGACATGTTGAGACGAGTGTAGTGACGCATCGCCAACCCGGCGACGGACAGACCTCCTCGCTTCTCACTTGGGGAGCTCCTCTCCCCGGCTGCCGCGCTTTGACAAGCGTGGGCACACACACACACACGCACACACGAAGACACGTGGCACTGAAACACGCCTGGACGCGCTTGGAGGGGAGGCGTATCGGCGGCGCTGAACGGGCCAAAATGTCCGCTGCTTGGAACGAAGCCCCGGCGTCCGTTGCATCCGCGCCGGCTATACCGCGCGCCGTAGGCGAAACGTAACAGACCGCCCCGCCGGGGGAAGGAGATCCCGATGGTCAGGGGACTGCATCCGCTGTCCGGAGGGATGTCGCTTGATGATGCTCATAACCGAAGACGGTCGTCCTTCGGCGTTTCTTGAGCGCAGCGCACAGAGAAGGCCTCGTTCTCTCGTTCAGGTTCACACAGGACACTGCAAAGTGACTTCGGGAGAGTTGACATTTTTGTTCTCGTTCCCGGCAAGCGTTAGAACTACGCCGAAACTCAACCGCTCAGTCAGCAAACACGAAACAACCCTCACCAAGTCCTGCCAGGCTCTTTCCCCTTTTATACCACTGCCTAGTTCCTTACAGTAGTTTTGCAGCACTCAGAACACATCCACAAATTGAAAAATTGCACGAGAAAGCACATCAT
Organism: Dermacentor andersoni; assembly: GCF_023375885.2. Lineage (NCBI taxonomy): Eukaryota > Metazoa > Arthropoda > Arachnida > Ixodida > Ixodidae > Dermacentor > Dermacentor andersoni. Next base: position 14,710,414 of record NC_092823.1, on the reverse strand, counting down.
CACTTTGAAACACTACACAAAAGCAATATGTTAAAAATCCTGCCTCAGGAAGAAAAACATCAGTAACAAACAATTTTGAGGCTGATTCCCACGTTAGGGGCTTCGACTTAAGCCATCGGCGTTACCGTTGAGACTCCCCTTTTTGTAACGCACCTCAAAGGAATATTGTTGCAAAGCGAGGCTCCAGCGCAGGAGGCGGCCATTTGTGGAAGAGATAGTCTGCAGCCATTGGAGAGGGCAGTGATCCGTCTCGAAGCATGCGAAGCGGAGAACCCAGCGAGCGACCGTACGTCACCCCAGGCAGACACAGCTCCCAGTCAGTTTGATGTTCAAAACACAATGCTCTCAACACGCGCTTCATGACGGAGTGGAGCTTCTCAACGGAATTCGACTGGGGGTGGTGCACTGAGCTGTGTAACAGCTTTACCCCGCACCTTTCGAGAAAGGCTGTCGTCAAAGCGCTAGTAAACACTGTGCCCTGATCTGATTGGATTTCCGCAGGAAAACCAACTCGCGCAAATATGGACAGTAGTGCATTGACTATCTCAACTGAGCTGAGTTCCTTAAGCGGTACTGCTTCAGGGAACTTTGTCGCTGGGCAGATCACAGTCAAAATGTGTCTGTACCCCGTGGTTGTTACCGGCAGAGGTCCCACTGTATCAATAACGAGCCGTCTAAAAGGCTCCGTAATGATAGGTACCAACTTCAACGGCGCCCTCGATTTGTCCCCTGGTTTGCCCACCCGCTGACAGGTGTCACATGTCTTCACAAAGTGGTCTGCGTCCCGAAAACACCCTGGCCAATAGTACTCCTGCAAGAGACGGTCCTTAGTTTTCTTAACTCCTAGGTGTCCGGACCACGAACCCCCATGCGACAAGCGCAACAGATCCTGACGGTAGCACTGAGGCACGATCAGCTGATCGAACTCCACTCCTCTGCGGTCTAGATACTTCCGGTACAGGACCCCACCTCTTTCCACAAAGCGAGCATTTTTCTTGGCGATACCTTCCTTGACAATGCAGCGTATGTTTTCTAGGCTGCCATCCTTCTTTTGCTCGGCTATCAAAGCCGACCGGCTGACTTTTAGCAACCTGTTAAGTCCATCTGACGTAGGCGCGATGAGCAAATCTGCAGATAGCTCTTCTAACTTTCCCGTGTCGGGCATTTCCTCTCCAGTATCTGCTGCCTTTAACGCTACAGGCGCAATTTTATTCAGTTCGGGCGTGCTCTGAATATCAGCTTGCTGCACCTCTGACCCTTTCTCATTGTTTGACAACGTCGGTCCCGCAACTACCGCCTTTGCAGCGAGCTCCCGAACCTTCGATCTGGTTAAGGCCTGAACGCTAGCCTCACCAAACAAAAGCCCCTTCTCGCGCAGGAGGTGATCGGACCTGTTCGAAAATAGGTACGGGTACTGGGGGGGCAGCATAGATGACACTGCGGCCTCCGTCTCAAGTGCTCCGAAAGGTCCTTCAATAAGCACTTTTGCTACGGGCAGACACACGCTATGAGCTTCCACGGCTTGCTTGATCCATGCGCACTCGCCCGTGAGCATATAGGGTTCCACGTAGGAGGGGTGAACTACATCCATTGTAGCTGCGGAATCGCGAAGCACTCGGCACTCTTTCCCGTTTACGAGGAGGTCTCGCATGTAAGGCTCGAGAAGCTTCATGTTCTCGTCAGTGCTGCATAATGACAAAAACACGACTTTTGTTTTTGTTTCTGGACACTGCGCCGAAAAGTGACCCGGCTTCTGACACGTATAACACACGCGCACTTGCCTCGTCTCGAACCGCTTTCTGCGTTCGGCTTCGGCTGCCGCCGTCTCCTTACGTTCGGTCGGACTGCTTTCACTCGCATCCGCACTACGTGTGTCCCCCTTTGCTCTCATGGGTGTGAACTTCGGTCTCTGAAACTTCGAGCCAAATTCACCCTTTTGACCGTCCTTTGCTCCGCGAGCCCGACGCGTCACAAACTCCTCGGCTAGCTCAGCGGCTCTAGCCACCGTACTAACGTCTGGCCTATCCAAGACCCAGTACCGCACGTTCTCAGGTAACCGACTATAAAACTGTTCCAGCCCGAAACACTGCAGAACTTTCTCGTGGTCACCAAACGCTTTCTCTTCTTTGAGCCACTCCTGCATGTTTGACATTAGCCTGTAGGCAAACTCTGTATATGACTCACTTTTGCCTTTCTCATTTTCCCGAAACTTCCGACGGAACGCCTCCGCGGACAGCCTGTACTTTTTTAGCAGACTCGATTTCACTTTGTCGAAATCCTCTGCCTCCTCTCTCTTCAAGCGAGCGACTACGTCGGCCGCCTCGCCGGGTAACAAAGTGAGCAAGCGCTGTGGCCACGTTTCCCGAGAGAACCCCTGCTTCTCGCACGTTCGCTCAAAGTTAACCAGGAACAAACCAATGTCCTCTCCAAGCTTAAACGGCCGCATCAGGTCAGTCATTTTGAACGATACTCGTTCTCCTGCACCGTGTGCCTGACTTCCATTACGAGCGCGTTCCATCTCTACCTCGAGACGCTTCATTTCCAAAGCGTGTTGACGGTCGCGCTCTTCTTTTTCTTTCTCTTTTTGTTCTTTTCGTTCGCGCTCATCTTTTTCTTTCTGTTCTTTAAGTTCGCGCTCCTGTCTCTCTTTTTGTTCTTTTCGTTCGCGCTCATCTTTCTCTTTCTGTTCTGTACGTTCGCGCTCCTGTCTTTTTGCCGTCTCCCTCTCCTCAATGGTCTCAAGGCATTCCGACAGCTCGTCATCCTCAGCTTCTAACTCAAGAATAGCCCTTAGCAGTTCCGGTTTTCTGAGTTTGTCTGAGACATCCAGACCCAATTCTCTTGCAAGCTCCAGCAATTTCGGTTTGCGCAACGACTTCAAATCCATGGCTGCTCTGAATGCTGCTTTCTCTACTGCCTTCTATTGTCTTGCCGCAAACTAACCCGGCAGCAACGACAACCACAATTACCAGCTCTGTTTCTGACACTAACAAAAGCCTGGCAAAGCTCAGAAGAAGAAAGTCCCGCACTCACCAAACCTCGCAGCCAAGAATTCAGCGCAGTCGTTCCGCTGCAGGCAACCAGTCATCACACAGGGCTCGTTGCACTGCTCCCGGATGGTCGTTGTGCTGCTCAGCATACAGTCAACCGCATCTCTTCGCTGCTGGCCTCCGTTGTCGCTATCTCACCGCTACCAGCCAGTTGTTAGAATCGCACCGCTGGCACGAGTTGTTGCAAACTCAGCGCTGACACCCGTTGTTGCAATCGGGTCGCAAGCCCCAAGGGTAGCGTTGGCCTGGCGGCCTGGGGCACTGGAAGCATCCGAAGGTCTCGGCAAAGCATGAGTCGACTGGTAACAGAACAACTGGTTTATTCTAACATCGCAAAAGAGCGGGCGGTCAGGTCGACCGAAGTGAGAGACGGGAGAGCACGTAACTCGACGGAAGAAATCGGAGCCTCTCTCTCGGCGTCCGGGGGCAGCTGC
>NC_092823.1:14649430-14701930 GCF_023375885.2 Dermacentor andersoni | reverse complement strand
ATAACTTTATAGAGCGTCTCAAGAAAAACAACTTGTTTGGAGCTTCACACGTAAGAGGAGCGGCTGCTGAGTGCGAGGCGGTTTTCCTTTTTTTTTTCTCCCGATAATAGTACTCATCTGCCACTTCTCTCACCACGATATGATTTTTTTTTTGGGGGGGGGTTCACCCTTGATCCTCAAGTCAACGGACTGTCCAGTAATGATGCCATTTACAAAAATCCAAAACAACAGAGGCCCGCACCTGCTCAACTCAATTTAAGGAAGGGCTGTTCAAAAGCTGATCGAAACCATCCAGTTTGGGAAAACCTATTTTATGCAGTAGCCTTTTTTTTAATTGTGAGAGACGTGAAATTCACACCAAGAAATGAACGTCCGTTTGTTACCCTTTTGTTACCGCGGCTTCGAAATCGTGCGTAATACCAATGTAATTGTGTCCTGGTTGGTCGTTTGTCGGCCCTTTGTGTTCTTCAAGAAAATCAACTACAAGTTTATAAATTACGTGCGCGAAATTTTCCTCCAAGTGCACCAATATGCCACCACCAAAATACCTAAAGAAGAGAGAATGCGTCCGGGGCCTTGGGATTTCGAAAATGCCGTGCTCTGAAATTTTCACATCCGCCATTGGAAAGATAATTATTATCCGTCGTAAAAAAAAGAAATCAGATTTGAAATTATCATTGAAAGTGGCCACGTTTTTAGGGGCATTTCTTGGTGAAATAATTTCAGTTCAGTTCGTTGGTTCAATTGCATTTGTCGGCTCCTTGCAGCTTGTTTGGATTTCATCTTTTCCAGTATTCTCAGTACTCTCATTGTAGTACGAATTGCCGGCAGATTTTTTAGCTGTTTTGAGTTATACATTCCTGAATGATGTTTTTCTTTTCCTCAAAGCTAGCCATAGAACAAGTGCTTTCTATAAAATCATTACAATAAGAATCCAGCATATCGGTTCATCTTCGGCGCGATTAAAGTTCGGGAACTGGCGATTTTTAATGCCGTGATCATGAAGGTTAACACCAGATATACCAGGGGGGACGTAACGCAAGGCGTGATTTTTCAGCATACCAGTCACGATATCTAATCGAATCTAAGATTGAAATGGCGTTCTGAATTATTTCGGTTCCAGATAGAACAAACAGAAACAAAAAAAAAGGATGTGATTCATTGCCATTCAAATCTGAAGACCGCGTGGAGAAAGTGTTCCGGTTTACATTCGGCAAATCAAAATGAACGGCTAAAATTAATCTATCGTCTGGTTTCATGCGCGAGATCACGTAAAAGGCAGCCATTCTTCTTTACATGGTTTCTCTCTTTTGCTCTGTCATTTGCGCACGCAAATTTCTTCGTACGGGAATTTTATGAAGCGAAGACGGCTGCAGACCATTTTCTTTGTTTAGTTCATGTTCGTAGGCGCAAATTACAAACCTAATATTTGGAGGAACATTTCCACTACTCTAGAGGGGCATGAACTGTAGACAGTGCACGCTTTCTCATTTCTCCAATCGCTCGCAAACACATTGCATTGCTAGTGTACAGTGGCAATACAAAGTGACGTTTCACCATGCACGTCGAAGTACATTACCAGTACCGCGCCAGCGTCGACCGGCCGGCGAAGCGACGAGCTCAGCAGCGCATGCGCAAGGCCCGACACCACCCCAACCGAGCTTCCCTGCTTATCGGAGAGAACAAGTGCGCGTGAACCCGGGCGCGTCTGAGTATCTGGATTAAAAAGAAAAGGTGTCCGAGATATTGACAAAGACAAGTGGTCCCGGTCGCTCTGAATCTTGTCTTATTATAGAAAACGTGGGATGGCGGCGCTTCCTCGAGGGTCAAAAAGTACAATTGTCGAACTAGCGCTCCCGGTGGCAAGTGGAGTACATCCTTCTTCTTGGCACGGTTTGCAATTGACTGCTTGAATGTGCCGAACACGCGTCGCGGGTCGCGTATAGAGCCAACCGTTGGCAAGTACGCGTCTAGCGTAGCAGCAGAACCGATCGCGGTTGCGATTACCCATCGTTGGCAGCGAAAAAGAAAAACACCCACACGCAGTTTGTAGCAATAACCGTACAAATCAATGTGGTTTTAAGTATAGCTGCACTGGTCACAGTAGAAGGGCACCGAAACTTTCTCATGACGCACACCGATGTAGTCCACAAAGAACAAAGCGCACAAAATAGATATCATACAGCCGCACCGCATTATTTCGTGTTTTCACTATTTCATTACTTTCGTGTGCATGCGCGCTAGGGCCACGCAGGCCAGGAGTAAAAGGCAAGAAAAAAAAATATGGTACGCAATCCTAAGCTTTGACTTGACTGCTGTGGCACTCGCATTTATGTTCTTTACCTTAGGCGAACGCAATGCGCAAACTGAACTGGAATTTCCAATAATGGAAATTCCTATTTGGCGATTTGGTTGTATGTTGGGCTAATATTTGCGTTTTTCGCCCGAGCAAGCGCTTCACTGCACTACGCTTTGCCCCCTCAACGCGGATTCGCTGTCCTGCAGGCGTGTTCTGCGTTAGGCCGAACCTGCAGGAAAAAAGCCTGGGCGCCGCCATCTTGTTGAGAGCGGCGCCGGGGACACAATCGCGCCTAGCTCATTGAGTTTTCCCCCAAAACTGAAAAAAATGTGACTTGCTTAAACGAGAAAGATGCCACGAGTGCCCCAACAAAAAGCTTTAAGGATTACCGAAGGGTAATTGAGGGTGACGCAACGGGCTCTGGAGAGAAGGATGATGGGTGTAGCGTCACGGGGGGATCGGAATAGAGCAGATTGGGGGGTGTGAGAACAAACGCTAGTTAATGCCACCAAAGTTTAAACCAAGAAAAACAAATGGGCATGCGCAGGGCATGCAATCTGGGGGGACGATAACCGATGGTCATTAATGGTCACAGACTGAGTTGCAAGAGGAGGGAAGCGTAGCAGGGGGTGGCAGAAAGTTAGGAGGGCAGATTAGATTAGGGACTACATGGCGACAATCAGCACGTGACCTGGGTTCTTGGAGGATCATGGGAGATGCCTTTGCCCTGCAGTGGGCGTAGCCAGGATGATGATGATGATGTTGATGATGAAAAGGAAGCAACAGGTCTTTGTAACATACAGGTTAGAAAGATGAGGCACCTTTGAACCCTTGAATATATTTCGCCACCCTTGGGCATACGACAAGTTTGTTTTGGAGGCGCTCGGTCCCACTGCTGCGAAAATGTGCACACAAAGGCTGCACAGTAGTTGCCAGAAATCGACCACTCTATTTTTCTTTCATAGGGAATCTTTCTTCCACTTGGGCAGCGGATTTCGGCAGGGCGAGCTTGCGTGGGCACGGTGGTTTACAGATCCAAGCGATAGTGAACTCCAAAATCCAGTGTTGGCTTTGAGTGGGATTCATATTGATCGCAAACCCCACGGCTAATCTTACCCCCATCCCCCCAAGTGGCTCTTTACAGGAGACAATCGTTCAGAGACATCGGATAAATAGGAATTCTGGTTCTTTCTTTTGCTTTCATTTATGTTTCTCGAAGCCCGTAACTAGAAATTTGCTGGAGCGGCTGTCCCATTTGCGACGCAACAAGTGCGACGCTACACACAGATGGAGTGGCAGTTTAATTACTCTCGTGGTCCGCGAACCGGTATCGTTGCGCATAGTATAGGAATGGTGCGTGTCAAGTCAGTGCTCGCTTCGAGCTTGTGCTCTTCATTTTGATTGAATGAAGTCTCACCTAAGTGAGCGGGAATAATCCCGGAGGTAGTGCAATACCGGGCCGACCTGCGGCGGAGGTGAAGCAGGCTTCAAGCACTCCGCCAACTTCCAAAAATAGGTTTAATATCGTGGGTCCATATAGAACCCGTATCAGATATTAAGCTGATGAGAACAGATACTACACAAAGGGAATTTATTGAACAAAATCGTACTGAGCAACAGGAGTAATGAACCACTGAGTGTACATGTACCTTATACATTTTCTAGTTCACACAAGTGCAGGCACAAGTGTGGGGTGGTTACGAGAACAAGCGTGTTGTTTTAGGTACGCCACTATATACAATTCCTATACAGTTTTATACTACTTTATACAATTTCTATACAACTATTTCTATACAACTCTATACAATTCCTATACAGTTCTATACAACTTTATACAATTTCTATACAGATCCTCTATACAAATTTTTGATACAAACTTTTATATGAGAATTTACAAGCACATTCAGCATATTTAACCAACAGTCTATAGCAATTAGGAGTATCCACCCCTAATAGGGGACAATCGGGTAGTGAAGCGTGCCATTTTTTACATAAAAGAATCGAGTGTGCCATCTTCGGAGGAAGGCTTCCTCTCCGTTGAGTTCCAATTCCTCTGCGAGTGTTTTCCACACTATAAGCCTTATTCTTTGCATCGCAGGGTAGGCTGCTCTAACTGGGCGCCTACGGGCTTCTGCTAGACTTCGTCTCTTCCAAATTACAAACATTGTGCAAATCACTCTTAGGTGTTCGAAAGGTCCGTATTTCTTTCTTGGTGTTTTAAGGTCATCTATTCTAAAAGTGCGCTTAACCAGTTTCCAGATAATTTTAGTTGGTGGACATTGAAATAAAGCATGCTGAACCGATTCATTTGCGCTACAATTCGGGCAAACTGCATTGGGAACAATCCCCATTTTATGGAGCCGCTCCCGTGTCGGCAGAACTTGCCATCTGCGTTTCCGTGTCGTGAGAATGTCGTGAGGTAACCAAGAGCGGGGCCAATCATGCCATATTTTATCCGATGTCTTCTGAATTTCTTCTGGGCTTAACTGTCTATATGTGATGTTTTCAATAATGTTTGTGACCTTATCCTGGACAATGTTTGTGTTTGAGCATTCTGCTAGGATCATCTTTTGGGTGTTGTGAGCGGCTCTATAATATGGAGACGGGTTTCCGGCCAGCGGGCCGGATGCTCGCATACCTGTAAATGCCATATGACATGTGCTGGCCATTAGATTTTTGCCCATGTATTCGGGGATCATGCATAGGGACATGACTGTTTTTATTGCTAGAATCCTGCCAGTATTCATTATGTGTGGTAATCCAAGCCCTCCTGATTTTAGCGGGAGTTGCAGCAGATGCCTTTTAACTGACGGAGGTTTGTTATTCCAAAGAAAGGCTGATATTAGTTTGTTAAGTTGGGTGCCAATTTTCCTAGGCATAACGCCAATTCTAGCTACATAGTTCGCATAAGCACACACAGTCGTTTTGATTGCTAGAGATTTTAGTCGAAACGACAGGCATCTATGGTTTAGGGAGCTAATTGCGGGATTGGATCTTTGGACCGCTAGTTGTCATGAGGCGTCTGCCACTCCCTTGTTAGAAAAAATAATTCCTAGTACTTTCACTGAGTCAACTCTAGGAATGTTAGGTAGGGAAGTGGGGGGGAAGGAACCAAATAGCAACGCTTTACTTTTCTCTTCGTTTATACGGGCACCAGATAATGAAGAATACTCAACAAAAATGTCTTTGAATGCTCGAAGGTTCCGCTCATCTCTAAAAAACAAAGAAATGTCATCAGCATACGCACTGACTCTAATTTCCTCTTGCCCAGTCATAGGAAAGCCTCGAATTAGTTTGCTTGTAATTATGTTTCTGAGTAATGGATCCAGCGAAAGAATAAAATGGGAAGAGCTAAGTGGGCAACCTTGCCGGACCCCTCTATAAACAGGAAAACTAGATGAAATTGTTCCGTTCACTAAAATTTCACTTGAGATATTTTCGTACAAGAGCCTAATGCTGCGTATGAAGTTTGTGGGTAGTTTTAGTAATTCTAAGATTAAAAGGATATACTTATGTCTGACTCGGTCAAAAGCTTTTTCTTGGTCCACTGATATGAACTCTCCACTCACTTCCTTAGCCTGGGCATATTCGAACACAGATTCGTGTAAATGGATCGTCCTGGTACTGCGCAAGATTGATATGGGGAGATTATCGAAGGAAGAAGTTTTGCAAGTCGCATTTGCAGTAATGTAGCAACTAGTTTATAATCAGTGTTTAGCAATGTTATCGGACGCCATGATTTAATGTCAGTCGGGGGAGCTCCTTCCTTCAGCATGAGTGAAATGCGTCCTCTACTGAAGGAGGCGGGCTTCTTCCCCTCCTAGATCCCCATTTTAATCATTTGGAGTAACGTATCCCCAATTGCTTCAAAGAAAGTCTTATAAAATTTTGTTGTTAATCCATCACAGCCGGGCGCTGTTCCTGTGCTCATGGCGTTCAGGGCATGTTTGATAGTGTCTAGGTTTATGTCTTCTGTAATACACGCGAGGTCTTCTTCTTCAAGGGGTGATATGTGGCGACACAGATCACGGACTCTTGTTGTGATATCTGAAGGTTCACTGAAATCGTCGATTCCAAAAAGATCTACTAAATGTTCACGAATGCGTGACTCGATTTTGGATGGGTCAGTCGTGAGAGATCCGTCTGGCAGTGTAATTTCAGAGATGCGCACCCTTGCATTACCTATAACGGAGATGCCAGTGCCCTTAGTGCTCACATGTTCCTGTTCTTCACCCTCGAGAATGAATCTTTTCCTTACAAGTCGGTCATGTTTTGTCTCCAAAACTTCTAGGTACTCCTTTGTACAGCTCATTAATGTATCTGCCCATTTAATTATTTGCATTCGGCGCGTTAATTCCTTTAGTTGTTTAGTAATTATTCTATGTCTCGCCTTCCCCTCATCCTGTAGGATTTTTTTCCAAACTTCTTTCAAGTGGTCCCAACTTGATGGGGACATCGTTAAGAGGTTGTGAACGCTTGCTGTTACTGCGGTGTTGATGTTTTCGATACATTCGTCATCTTGGAGGACTGCGGGATCTAAACGCCATCTATCATGTGACTGGTTGCGACCGGCACTACCTCGTAACGTCACTACTACAGGGCAATGATCCGTTTTGCGCTGAAGAGTGATAGGGAGGGATGTTATCTCGCACCCAAGTAGCGTGGGTAGTAACGAATCAGGTAAATACACCCGGTCGATTCTACTTTTAGTGCGGTAACCGAATCTCGTGGCTTCAAAGCGGTCATGGTGGAGAGAGATCCACGCATCTGATAGTAGGAGATGTCGAAGTATGTTAACGAGCTCCCTGGCATTATAAGTCGAACCACCCTGCCCTGGGCCTCTGATGTCTCTATTTGAATCAACGACACAGTTGAAGTCTCCAAGTAAGACATGAGGGATTGGTTCGAGAAGCAACGGGTGAAGGTTTTTGTAAAATTCGTTGGTTAAGGATCTAGTAACCGGCGCGTAAATGTTCACAAATCTAATTTTCCTCCCGTCTATGTACATATCAGTAATGAGTGTGCGTCCACTCGCCCCAAATATGCAATGCGCTTTTTCCCGGAATTTTCTGGTGAGGAAGATGGTGCCCACTCCACATGATTTCGCGTTAGTTAGTGAGAAGTAGGCAGAGACATTATGCTCCCGCTGAAATGAGGCCACCTCAAGCGGGGTTCGAAAGTTTGTTTCCTATAAGAAGAGAACATCGACAGCAAGTTATCTTGCCAATTTGAGGACATAACTTTGTTTCTGCCTGTCCCTGAATCCTCTAACATTAAAGGATGCGAATCTGAAGACACTCATGAGAGCCTGGTCTTGATAATATAACTGTAGCGAGAGGGCACACACTCAGTACAAGTCGTGCAAAGTGCAACGAGAAACATGACTATTATTTATTAGACGTATGAGCAAATTATGAGGGGCGAGGAGTTCTGTAGAAGTATTATTCCTGCATGTCGCCATCACTCAGTGATGATCTCTCATGCAGTTTAGGCGAGTGTTTACGGGCCTTTTTGGATTTCATGCGACGAACTGCGTCGCTATCACTGCTGTTTGGATTGGATTGTTTCAAAATTCACGCACCATAAGGGCACAGTTTAAGCGAACCTTCTCAAAAGAGGTAGATGTACTTCTTCGAAAAAGTGAGCAGATCGCTGCAAGAGTTCTCGTGGCACAAACCAACAGACATGCTACAATTTGGCATTGTTCGTCGGAACACGCAGACTATCTGAGGACTGTCTCTTGGGGAACTCCACTGCAAGGAGCCACTGTTCCCCATCCCTTCGAATACCTCACGAGACCGATCGCCTGGGATCCTCGATGTGGGCATTGCTCTGATCCCAATCCTCTAGTCAGAGACAAGTTACTCGTCTTGGTGGCGAAGCCAATTGAGTTGAACCTGGAGGAGTGTGGCCCCCTGGTCCCTTACTTAGGGTCGACCACAAGTGAAGCAACGACCCTCTTCCACCCTTGGGAGAAAGAAGTGAAGATACCCTTAATCAATCGGGCCTCCAAACTAAGAACAGCTATTGGATGGTTTGTGGACGTCGATTCCAGTTTGGCCCTCTCAATCATGAACAACCTGGAACACATCACAGGTTTGGAATGGCCTAAGGAGTCCCTGAAATCTCATCGTACAGGCACTGCTGTTCACAGATACAATTCACCCAGACAAAGCTCTGGGGGATTCTCAAGTGTCAATCCAAATGGACTAAGATTTTTATCTGTCACTGGGGACGAAATGAGATATTGCAAGACGAAGAATTGGGATTTCATGTATCACCCACCCTCCTGTACGGTCAACTAACAGTTCTTGAGCTGGAACTTCACACCAACGCGGGGAACTTGCATTATCATCTCCACCCATCATGCGTCACATGCTTCAGGGAAGTGGAATATCTGAAGTTGACCTGTCCTGACGCGTTCGAGCCACAACAAACGTCCCCTGTATTGAGGGAACTTATTCTGGCTTGTGAAGAGGCTGCAATACACGAGCGGCAACCACCTCCAATTCCTCATGGAGAGTGGAGCCTCCTGGAGCCCAATGGACAGTCCTTCCATGTTGGGGCCGCTCAAGGACTCGTGTTCGGAATATTTACATTCGAAGGAGGACAAGGAGAAAGAGACCAAAAACTGTTTCCACTCAGTTTCAGAGGGAGAATTTCGGTTGAACATTATCTGCACGGATTACTAAAAGGCTTGATCAGTGCCGGTATCTGCCGAGCCTCCTATCACTACAATTTAGTAACCAAGCAAAAACCAGGAATCGTCATCTTGGACAGCGCCTACCGATTGATTGACCACCTAAGTCAAAATGAAGGCTTTGTCACCTTTGTAAACGATTCCAGCTTCGATGTGTTCCTAGCGAGGTCACGACGAAAACTCATCTCCAGTTTCCCCTCATCTGGAAAGGAAGTCGCCCAAAATGTCATCGACTTTCTACAATCCTCGTTGTGGTCCAAAGAACATCTGAAGACTCCTTGGATTGATTGGACTCAATCACTGTGGATATTTGCAGATCTCCAAGGGCCGAAAATGTTGACTCTTGCTGTATGCTGCCAACGTCTCTACAGATCCTTCGTGAATCCTCAACAATCAGGATGGTACAAGCGGGAGATTCAGTCATTGAAAGAAATTCTGACCTACTACTCCCTTCGTATCAAAGAAACTCCTGAAGATCGACATCGATTTCAAGATTTGTGGACTCAGAGACCAGAACTCCTTGGGAAAGTGTTCTACACTCCACAAGATGTCAGATTTGCGGGGTCTTGTCTTCCCGAACATGTTGAACCACGATTGTCGTTCACAGAAGTGTGGGAGCCTGAGTATACTGGAACGACAACTGCAGTGACCATTAATTTTGCTGCTGTAAAAAGTCCCCCCGTGTCTCATCTGTTGGTGGATCAACTAGATGTACCTCTGATCTCTGGTTTACGGATTGCACAGTTGGCGACTGGAGCCCACTACAAGATTCGTGCTCTTCTCGGAAGGGTGCCTTGGAGGGGAGATGTGCTGTGTGTTGGCGATGGATCCGGGGGAATGACTGCAGCCATCCTAAGAGTCAGTCCAACGTCTCGGGCCATCTTCAACAGCCTGGTTGATCTGACCGCAACCAACCTCCGCGGGGTTAAGCCAGGACCGCCTTCGGCTCTCACTGCAATGCCTCTGGAGGTGTCATCTCGTTGTGTTAACCTGGAGACTTGTGCTGTGGACCCGTCTGACCTCTCCAAGGGACAGACTTGGGACTATTTCGAAGATCTTATATCTCATCATCGTCTGCTCCTAGGGCTTTGTGTGATGGATATGCAGCTCCGAACGTTGCAAGAAATGAACCAAATCATGTGGCACGCACTGCGGAGACTTGAGAAATGGTTACTATCTGACGGTGTTTTAATCCTCAAAACCTACGCCTCCGTTCTCCAGGAGACGGACTTCGAGGTCATTTCTTCCGTGGGCCGCTTCTTCAACATGGTGGAAGCATGTACTACTGAGTTGACAAGTTCTCACTCTTCCGAAGTTTACCTTCTTTGTAGAGGGGTGAAGAAACACCCGACAACAGATGTCTACCCAACGTTGGTGTCCAAAATCGAGATTTTAAATGTGACAGCCGCAAGAAAGGACACGTTGGAGGAGTTCTGTCGGGCCCTCCACTTGAAGTCTAAGAATCTGTACCAAGGGGTCCCCATTACGTTGGTTCCGGATGCACAACAAGAGACCATACACCTTTTGATCAGTTTTGGAGTTCCCGCAGGTGATGCGTCGGTGATCGAAGCTGATCTAAGAAGACGACTCAACCAAGACAATGCAAATCCTGTTGTTCTCATCCTGTCGCTATGCTGCTTGGTCAACAACTACCTAGTCAACACTACTAGGGCCCATCCGGCGTCACCTTTACCACCCTCGGATCAAGTGGTGAGACAAATGTTAGGTTGGAACCTCGGGTGCTGGTACCTCATAGCCTGGATGTCAGAAAGTCATCAGTGCTATAAAGACTGTGTCCGTTTCTCGACAGGACGAATCCAGTTCTCTTGTGACATTCTCCCGTTATCTCTGTCTGACACCCCGAAGATGCAACTTAGATGGAAATGGGATAGATCGCTGCTGATTCACAAGACCATTTTCAAGATTGAAAACTGGGCAAGAGTGGCCTATGTTATCCGGACACTTCGGATTTGGTCTGGACCCAAAGTACACGGACTGCTACCCTCGCTGAAGATGTGTGCCCTACCTGTTCAAATTGTCTGCACACAGCACAATCGAAACCTAACCTGGAACCACATTGTGAACAACACGGACCCGTGGCTGCCTGCTTCCTTGCAGCTTCAAGATGTGGCTGACACATTTTCCGCCTTGGATGACGACTTCTGTTCAACAACTGTTGTTCCAGTTCTTCATGAAGAAAGGTCCACAAACGATCCTGAAGTTCTCCAAGACCCCACCGGCTTTGACGATCCAGCGGGAATACGATTAGACGAATAAAGGTCTACCCCGTCCAACGGGTAGTTCCGGAAGACCCGGACAACCCAGAGTTCACCTCCCATGAAAAAAACCAATTGTATCCCCACAATCGGGCCTCCACCTGAGACGCCTCCCGCCGAGCCACTGCACAGAACTAACATCTTAGCCTGTCGCAGTATGGACGTGTACTGCACAGAACTAGCGATACGTAGTTTTTGATGGAACAAGTTATTAGTTGGTGGGAAGGAGATTCCACCATGACAAAGAAAGGGCATAAGAAGGCTCAAACCAAGAATCAAACTTGCAACCCAGAGGCAAATAGACACGAATAATCTACCACTTCAGGTCTACACTCGAGCGAGTCTACTCACACAGAACGTTCAGTTTCATGCAAAGAAAGAAACATGGAATCCAGAGAAGGTGAGCAACATTTGAAAAGCGTCATGGACATTGACGAATGCTTCATCAAAGCACTACTGGAGTTTCGACATGACCTTCGCGCAACAAGAGAGGCATTAGATGCCATATTGCAGGAATTCCAAAACCTGAAAGCCTTGGCTCTAAAGACAATTGAACACAATGCATTTCTAACGGGCAAGGCTGAGGCCGAGTCCAAGCAAGGTTCCTACTCGCAATCTTTCTCAGCAGGATGCGAGCAAAACAAGAACATGCAGGGATTCAAACGGGCTCTGCTAATTAAAGACATAACAGGAACAGAGAGCCCTCAACAGGAAATAAGAGCTAAACTCAAGAATTTCGAGCCAACTGAGTTCGGTCTTACTGATGTTGATGTCAAGAACATCAAGGATGGAGTAGCAGTAGTTGCAGATAAAGTCGAGGATCTCAGGAGCCTGGAGTCAGGCCTTAAGGCCAACCAGGAGACGTGTCACTTCTCTACAAGAATTTCCGAAGGGCTCTCTCCCAAAGTAAAGATTGTAGGCGTGGACCTCGGAGTCAATGAAAAGGAGATTACAGAGAGAATTATCCAAGAAAACAACCTCAACGGAAACGAGGAGGAGGTCAAAATAGTTTGGGTGACCAAAAAAGAGTCATTAAAATCGGTCACATTACGAATAAGCAACCGAGAGCTTGCTAATCAAATGGTGAAAAGAGGCCATGTAAACATCGGTTGGACTCGCTGCAGAGTCTATGAGAATGTTCTCGTCTCAAAGTGTTCGAGATGTGCAGGTTTCGGGCACATAGAGAAACAGTGCAGATCTAGAGGTGTAAGATGCACAGAATGTGGTGGAGCCCACTACTACAGCGAATCCCAGGCAGAGACTAAATCCTGCCCTGTATGCAAGGAGAAGGGCTTCAACTATAAGAAACATTCCATGTGGGATGCTACATGTCTGTCCTGTGATGAAGCTTATGAGTCTCAGAGGAGACGAATGGAATTTTTTTCAAGGTAACTAATTCAAGGTCTCCTTGTTACACTTATATTTCCCTTAAAAAAAAAATCTTTTTCCTTTCTTGTATTTATCAATCATAAAAAATGTGTACTAATTCATTAAACATAATTCAGCTAAATCAAGCTAGATCAATAAAAGCTACAACTCAATTAAATAATTTACAGACTCACTTTCAACAGGACATATCAGTCGTTCAGGAACCTTACGCATTAAATAACAAAATAATACTATTTTCGGTTTTATTGGATAGCGTAAGTCACCCAGTCCTTCCAAAAACGGCCATCATAATCCATAACGAAAAAATCCATATTTTCCCATTATTAACAACACAAAATATAACAGCTGTAAGAATTAAATGGCAAGACGAATTCATCAACATAATTAACTGTTACATTTCACCAAAAGATACCATCGAACCCTATTTGTTAGAGATTGAGGAAATAGTAAAATTAAAAAATAATGAGAACGTAATAATTCTAGGAGACTTTAACTCTAAAAACATAGTATGGGGAGGTCTAACCACTGAACAAAGAGGAGAGAAACTTTTTGAATTCATTCTTAGAAACGATTTAAATATACTAAATAACGAAAATTCACCCCCTACTTTTGAAACTAAAAATGGGAAAAGCTGGATTGACCTATCTATTATCAATAAAACCATGGCAAACAAGATACAAAAATGGGAGGTGCTGGAAGAAAACTCTCTTATCGACCATAGGTATATAGCAATAACAGCCTTTAATAAACCTAATGAACCTATAAAACGACTGACTATGAAGGGAGAATACCAGGTATTAGAAAAACTCAAACGAGACACATGGTTCCAAGAGATAGCAAAAGACGACATAGTAAATCCTACTCAGATAGAATTAATAATAAACACTCTTTATTCAAAAATCGAAAACTTAGTAAAATAATATACCAAAACAATAACAGGGTGTCTACCAAGTTCACATTTCCAAATTCCCTGAGTTTTCCAGGTTTTCCCTGATTGGTTTTGCTAAATTCCCTGAGTGACACTGAACTTTGTTTTATGTCGAGACGGGCTGACACCACGTCGCCTGATGCAGTCACTCTCTAATAAGCATGTTAAAAAAAAGTTGCAGCTTCGCCCGAAAGGCGAAGCATCGATCGCGATAGCAAATTAGTAGACGGCTATACGAAGTAAGGCTAGTAGTTTTATTGACCATATAAGTTTGTAACATTTACTTACTAACTAAATTAACAAGCATGGTGCCACGCATGCAGAAGCAACTGTGAACACATCTCACTTGATGACCACGGAAAATCGCTGTCACAACGGTCGAGTGAGGAAGCGCGGCAGCACCAATGAGTGAATTGACTTTCGTGCTGCCTCTCGCTTCAACGCGAACTAAGCGTGGAAAACAGCGCACGGCGGACCCTGTCCCCGTCGCAGATGACTTTCAAGATACAGCGGCCCGGTCATGCGCGCGCGTCCGCCCGAAGTATACGCCCCCTTCCCCTCACCGCCACCACCCTTGCCCACGAGACTGAGGGATCGCCATCCGTTTGTGCGCAGGCGCGAGTAACAGCGGGCGTGAGAGAAAATCTGGGGGCTTTTCGACTCTGCCTAGGCACTACGGATGACGTTTCTTAGCGCGTGTTGTATTCGTTTGTCCCTAGACATGCCGGCATTGCGGAGTGCGGAGTCCGCCGGATGCCCGCGCGGTGAGGCAGTGGGCACGGACGCCCCATTTGGTGATCGCTGTTTCTGAAGGGGCAAGGTTGCATAAGTCGCGGGTCGCTTTTTTTCGTCGCGACAATAGATGGGATTTTTTACAAGCACTGCTCCAGGAGCGCACATGTAACCGGCAAACGGAGGACTCAGGAGAGCTCCTTAGGTGATAATAAAGCAGACAGCGCAGGATCTCCAGGGCACCCAACGGGTAGCTGGGGGATCCAAGCTGGAAGCAAGCCGCGCCGTGGGTTGGGGCCGCGGAGGCCGAAGCGTACCAGGGGGTGTTCGCATAAAAAAGTGGCTGTCCGCGATAGCGGACATCCCATGTTATACACCCCAGGTACGCGCAGGCTTCGGCGAACCCCAACCCACGGACCAGTCCGGGTTCTAGCTTTGGTGTCCTGGAGGTGCCGCCAATAATGCGAGATAATGACACGTTGTTACAATTAGTAAAGCAGACGATTGAATAAACATAATTACGCCCAGCCGTCAACTTGTGACGCTAAGCCCGAGCACTCCCGCGCCCCACGACTTTTGCAACACCAGTCAGAACTTTCCCTCTGAAGGTACATCGGACAGACATTCTCGCGCCTGCGGCGCTGGTGCTGAGTCAGTCATCGTCACCGGCGGCCTTTCAGCCACTTGCGCTCAACTGACTGAGCACGAGCGCCGCAGCCTCGAGACAGCGGTCGCCACATCGGGCGTCAGTGCCCGCTGCTACACCTATTTTACCGTGCCGGCAGCCAGCGTCCGTGCGTAAACAAACTCGACTCCACTCCGCAATGCCGGCACGCCTAGGGACAAACGCCTACACATATGCGCTAAGAAACCTCCTCCGTAGTGCCTAGGCAGAGTCATATATTCAAGGCGCAGAAGCACCCAGACCTTCTCTCTCGCGCCCGCCCTTACTGGCGCCTGCCCACAAACAGATGTCGAACGTCTCGTCCGTTCCCCTGGTGCCTTGCCCGCGATGGTGCACTTCCTCGCCGCTTTCCTCCCTCGAGTGCGCGAGATTGAGCCGCTGTCGACGGCTCACCCGCGTAGGCTTTCACCCGCACATACAGCATGCGGGGCACGCCGACGATTTTATCGCCCTTGGACTTTATACGGAGTCTCACGGCGATGGCGACGGTAAAAACACACCTGGAGAGTCCATATAATTGCTACTGCAATTATAAAAACACTTAATCTAGTTTGAATAGTAAGGTGTAATGTTTACTTCATTCAAAAAGAAAACAGAAGGGTTAGTAAAATGCACAGCAAGTAAAATATTCTCGATAAAAAAAATGGTAAAGCCCTTTATTGAGTCGAATATTGTCAAATACGAATAAAAAGGAGGCGCACACAGAAGCAAATATTTTTCAAAGTGAGCTATTTTTACCAAGTGATAGCAACCATTTTGGTTGGAGGCCCGAACTTTATCATAAGTGATTCTCTCTCAGCAGCTACAAAGTCAACGTCAACCGACCGTCCTGATATACGCTCAGCTCGCGCACAACGCCCCAGTGTTGCGTTTCACTGTTTTAGAGAGTTTATTTCAGTTTGAATGAGGGACACCTGCATTTCGGCGTCAGCCAACAGTTTGCTTTTTTAGCTCGAGCTGCTTCAAAGATGCGGCGACACGCTTCCTTTCTCGTTCGTTCTTGAGTGCGTCGGCCCTTTCTGTTTTCGTCCTTTCTAGCTCCTCCTTCCACCGTGCGTTCGCCCCACGGACCATTTGACGCATTCTCTTGGTAACTTCTACGCTGGCAACTCCTCCAGCCGATGACACGGCGTCAAAGACGATTCGTCAGGCGACCAGAGATTGTTCCTTCTGATTTTCGACAAGACAGCCCTTGTTAACAGAAAATCCCCGCTCCACAGACGCATTTCCGTTCGATAGAGATAGAATCATCTTGGCAAAAGTGAGTAGTTCCTTGTGTGAACCACAGATGCCTGCCCAAAGGGTATCCAGCCGATCCGTGCTCCTGTTAAAGTTTTTCAACGCTGCTTGCGCCGAGGCTAAGGAGCACACATGCTTGTAGGACCGCATTGCCCGATCAGCTTCTGCTCCGGTCATCCATTGGTATTCCGTCACACCTTCGAGTGCATCAGTGAAACGCCTTTCCCCAAGCTCCGGAATCAGGGCGCACGCGGGATTCAGAGAGGACGATCCCCTCGTCAGTTTAAATTTCAACGGCGACCTTTCCGCGATTTTTTTTGGCGCAGTTCTTTATGAAAGCGGTGCAGTCCCTTCTGAACTCAAAAATAGTACCATGTGAAAGTTTTGGGGCCTTTCGGAGCGCATTCTTCGTAGCAAAGCCAAGGTCGATCTTGGGCGTCGCAAGAACGTTCGCATGCTGGTCCATGTCAATCTTTATCAACTTCAACGGACTGTCCGCTGCCATCATCACTTCTTTCTTCACTATTCTACTCATTAGTGATCGCAGAAGATTTTCCAATGCTGTACCAAGAAATGGAAGCATAGGCGAATCCGTCTGGAACTGAGCCAGGAACGGCTGCAATTCTTCCGCGATACAAAGCATAAAAGTTAGCTATGCAGACAACAGAGGATCGTGGATGGATGTTTCGACGACGCTGTAACTGGCGCTGGTCGGTCGCTTGTTCTCGTTTCGACACGACTCAACGTACACCTTTAGGTAAGGCAGGACCTCAAGAGCCCTCGAAATTACTCGAACGTTTTCAAGCCATCGCACAGAGCAAAACTTCAAAGGGTAAATGTTGCTCCCGGTAATGCGTGCGTATTCAGCACGTCGGGCAGGTACGCATTTAAATAAATTGTACATAGCTCGGAGAAATTCCACAACTTGCCACCCTGTTGCCGCGTGTCCGGTTTTGAACGCGCCGTTCACTACATGAAGGCCACAGCTTCCAACGTCGAGAATTTGGCGGCCGTCATTGGATTCACACTGTTCTTGCTTGATCTCACGGAGAAACTTCATGTTGACGTTTGGCCCGTCCATTGATATCTGAAGAATTTTCGAACGTGAGAGTCCATCAGTGGCACTTTTAAATGCGGACACCAATTCTTGAGCTCGCGTGCGCCCAAGAAAGCATGACGTCAGGTAGCGTGTTTTCACGCTTCCCTCTGCATCCGACCAAAAGCGAACCAACACGTCCATTTGCTCCTTTTGTGCAACTTTGTTTAACGATTCGTCAAACGCTAAGACGAGGTAGGAGGCTTGGTTCAATTCCGACACGAGGCTCTCTCTAAAGAAAGGTGCGAGGCCATAGACAATAGTATACCCCACCTTATCTTTGCCAAGCTGCACTTTCTTGGCAGTAGCTGATGATGGGAACATCAACGGGAACAGAGAAGCCGATGCCGCGGCAGCACGGAATGATGTGTGCGTCATGACAGCATTGAGACACCACATCACCTCAGCATTTATCACTTCTGTGTCACGTTGAAAAATATCCTTTGCCGCACGCTCGGGTTGGATGTCCGTAGCTGTGGTTGAAGAAGATGAAGGCGGCGCAGAACCTGACGCCACTGGCCCAGCTTTGGTCACAACAGCGCCCGACGGTTCACTTGCCGGCGGCGTAAGAAACGAAGCTACAGAGGGTGTCCTGGCTCCGTTTGCAGCAAGTCGGTGCTTCTTACTTACAGCGTGACTTGTCAGCGCTCTTCTTCCCATGTTGCTCAGCGAAAGCTGCTTTCTGCATAGCGTACAGTACGCCGCGTTCGCGTTATCTTCGAGGGGCCTAACCCAGGCGGCAAACTCACAATGTTTCGGATTCGTCCAGTCCTGGACGAAAGTACACTTGGACGCGCTCATACTTGTCGGACCAAACAAAGCTTGCCTGCTGCACCACTGCTGTAACTAAACCAAGTCGGGTCAGAAACGGGGTCACTAAAAGTTAGAAAACGCGACACAGTTCGATACTTTGTATCTCTGCCAGCGTCGGCAGCTCGCGGCAGCGTTATGGCAGGGCGCGAAGCTATAGTCGCCCTCTGCTTTGGCGCCTGCGTCCCGCGCGTGCCACCCCTCGAGGTAGAAATGGACGCTTCCATCAAAGCATTCCGCAGGAAAAGTTCATTTAAGACTCGTACTGGAAAGCGGAAGCGTAGCGACAACTTTCTGTGGCTCTGCAGGGAAAGCTACGGAGGCAAAGCGCGCTCAAGTGAGCGCTTCTGAAGAGTCCCGCGTTTTCATCCATGTTAGTTTAAGCTGGGGAAGAGAAAACACACACCTTATTAGAAACAGTTAAATAAGACAAAACACACCACTGAACGTAAAAGGTTACTTATTTTGCGGCTTTTCCCTTGCCCGTCTGGACAAAAGGGAACCGCCGCTCGTGGAAGCAGCGTCGATTCAGCGTCTTCTCCGAGCAATCGAAAGCACTGTCAAGCGCTGACGGACTAGTTGGCGCGGTAACACATGGGCAGAAGCTCCGCCCCCGTAGCTTTCCCTTCATAGCTACAAAAAGTTGTCCGCGAGTTTATAGTCTCTCTCGCAACGCTTTCCGCCGCCTCGCTGGAGCTTTCTCGTCTGGGAAACAACAAGTGGGGGGCGGGGGGGGGATGCCGGCGACCGTCGAAAAACTTGATTGCGAGCCTTACGAAGCCCGTTCTCTGCATTATGTGGCGCCGGGAAGTGTCTGCATAATTTCGACCCGCCTGGAAATTCGAAGCGCTGCGCCTTTTGCCGCTTTCCTGGCACGTTCTCTAGAAAGTACAGTGCGGGAGGCCGGCGATGGCTGTGGAGAAAACGCGCTTCGTACGAATCGTATAAAGTGCGTCCTGTCTGTTACTCGAGCCAGCATTACTGCGACTTTCGTTCCCTTTCAATAATATTACAGCTAATTTTCCCTGAGAAAGGCACGAATTCCCTGAGTTTTCCCTGAGTTTTTCCAGACTATACAAATTCCCTGAGAATTCCCGGTTTTCCCGGTTGGTAGACACCCTGAATAAAAACAAAAGATTCAATAGCAAAACCATGGTGGAATATAGAATTAGAAATAGAAAGGAAAAAAGTAAGAGCATTAAGGCGAAGGTATCAAAAAGCAAATGAGGACAACAAAGACAGTTTTAAACAAGTATATCTAGCAGCATTACAGGAGTATAACACTAACATAAGTAGAGCAAAGGACTCATCCTGGAAAGAATTGTGCTCTACTGTGAAAAACAAAAATCCATTTACTCTTCCATACAAATTAGCAACAAACAAAATTAAAAGTACTGTGATAATTCCCGTTATTAAAAAAGATAATGGTCTTCAAACAGAAACAGAAGAAGAATCTGTCTAATATCTGCTAGGAAAATTGTACAACTTTGAAGAAAGCCACAGCAAAACACCTGTTAATCCATCTACTCCAGATAAAACAGAAAACCAAGAATTCCTACCTTTTACTACTATAGAAGTAGACTATATAATGCAAAATCTTAAAAAACGAATTGCCTCAGGACCGGATAACTTAAGAACTTCATTTATTCAAACACTTTATTATTCACATAAACAATTCTTTATAAAAATTTTCAACAGTTGTACTAAATTAGGTTACTTCCCAAAACGATGGAAATCTTCCAAGATCATTTTAATACCCAAAAACAAGAAACCAGAGAAACCAGGAGAAATTTATCGTCCTATTGCAATTAATTCAATACTAGGAAAAGTTTTCGAAAAACTGATTAACAATAGAATTTATCACTTCTTAGTGGTAAATGATTTACTACCATTAAATCAATATGGATTTAAGCATGGTACATCCGCAATTAATGCACTAGACAATATAAAAGAAGTCATAAACAAAGCAAAACTTGATAAAATGCAGTCCCTTATAATTTCCTTAGACATTAGAAATGCTTTTGGGAACATTAATAAAGAAATAATCATTAATATTATGAAGAAGCATCAAACACCTACATACCTCATTACAATCACAGCGAACATTTTGACAGAAAGAATCATACTATATAATTCTTCTACAGTCAATTTTAGCAAAACACTAGAAAGTGGTTCTCCTCAAGGATCACCACTCAGCCCTACATTATGGAACCTGACTATCTCAGAGCTTTTAAATACAAGAATGCCAAAAAATGTCACCATACATGCATTTGCAGATGATGTCACATTAACAGTCAAGGGTACTAGTAGAGCACACTTAGAAAAAATAGGCAATGAAGCATTACAGAAACTATCAATGGGCTAACAATAATAAATTAAGTTTTAATCCTCAAAAATGCGAATTCTTAGTTCTAGGAAACAAATACAAAAGCAAACCACCAAAATTACAATTAGGCAATGAGTTAATAAAGAATAAAGATGAACTGAAAATTCTAGGTGTGATTTTTGATAAAGGACAAACCTTTATGCCACATCTGAAAGAGGTAAAAAACAAAATCACTCAAGTGACAGCCAAAATATCTCAATTCAGTAAAATAAATTGGGGAATGAAACCTAATCAACTAAGACAAATCTATATAAGGGGAATCGAAAGAATGATTACTTATGGCTCTCAAGTATGGTACAAACAACATACCCACATTATAAGAAAACTGACATCAATTCAGAGAATATTTTTAATAAAAATATGCGAGGGCTTCAGCACAATATCAAACATGGCTCTTCAAGTCATATGTAATGTCACACCTATACACTTAACCATAGAAAAGGAAAATGCCTTATATGATATATTCCACAAAGATAGCAATTTCATATTTAAAGGAAAGTCTTTCAACAAATGAAATATCGCTGACAAAATAGAATTATGGCATACACACCCTGCTGAGAGAGTCGCACTAAACTACAGAACTGAATCAATCAATGCAGATTACAATATATATACCGACGGTTCAAAAGATGGTGAAAAAACTGGTGCAGCATTTATAGTTATTACAAAAGAAAACAGAAATTATGAACAAAAACAATTCTCCCTTCCAGAATACTCCAGTAACTTTGAAGCAGAAGCTACGGCTATAGTAGAAGCAATTAAATACATATCAAACCAAAAAGAGCGTAATCATTTCCAAATCTTAACTGACAGTTTGTCTACTTTACAAGGACTAAAGAATCCGTATAATAAAAACCCATTCATAAATAAAATAAAAAACGAGATACAAAAAATATCTCTAAATCATGAAATAACATTAACATATGTAAAGGGACACTCAGGAATAGTAGGTAATGAAATTGCAGATGAGTTGGCAAAGACAGCATGGAAGTACGGCGTACAAATAACATTACCAATGACAAAATCCTTCCTGAAAAACTTATTATCTAAACAACGCAAAGAAAAATGGAATAATTATTGGAAGAACGCTAATAAAACATATGCAGCAGAATGGATTGAAGAAGGTGCAAACATGCATGCACATCTTCCATTAAACTATTACATTACACAAGCTGTCTCGGGTCATGGAAGATTCCCATATTATTTTTTGAGATTTATTATCATAGAAAGAAATAAATGTAAATGTGGATCTGTCGCAAAAAATTTCGATTACTACCTATCTACATGTACTAAAACTAGCGAAGAAAGAAAAGAGTTGAACAAAATTCTTAAAATTAACAAATTACCTAACAAACGAGAAATTATTAGTAATGCTGCAGCATTAAAAGTAATCGAGGAAATCACTAGGAAAATTAACGAGCACGTATATATACATGATATATAGATAGCACAAAAAAATCACTGAATAAATAAAATAATCACTCAAAGTACCTCTAAATAAGTAACCAAACCTTTAAACACATGTAATATATATATATATATATATATATATATATATATATATATATATATATATATATATATATTAACTATACCTTTCTTATATTATAATATGCGAACCTTAATAACCTATTGGATTTGATGAAAAGAATTTTAATTAATAATAACGAAAGTACGAACAGCAAAAATAAAATAATTAAAATACAATCAATAACAAAGGTACTTATAATTCCAGTAAATAAGTTAGTAAATAAAAAAGAAAGTTCTCTAAGATTTTCAATAACAAAAGAACAATATGCTTTAAACTTAAGCTACTACTCATACAACAAAAATATTAAAGTGATCATTCGTGCTGAATGATAAAAAAAAAATACATAAATTAACTCCAAAAATACAGCAAAACTCCTTCAATTGTTCACTTGAAGTGAAACTGCCAGCTCAATAAAAGAAAAAAAAAATTTTGACAGAAATTGAAATAATCTAAAAAAAACGTTCTATTTACCATTATTACTTTAGTCAAGTAATCACGTTATTATCTACTAAACAGCCATAAAAAAAACTACATTTAAGTTTATTCATCAGAACATATATGTATACGCACGTCCATGTGTGTACATATGAATTTATATATATATCTTTAAATGGTCACTTGCACATAGAAAAGAATTATTGTGGATATGTTCAAAATACCCAATGTACCATAAAACAAAAAAATACAAAATGGCATGTTCACATTATGTGATTCCGCAAAAAAAAATAAAGTGGGATTGAAAACTCTATAACATCTTTTTTCTCCCGGCATGTTCATATTAGATGATTCCGTCGGGAGGTAAACTAGTAAACAATCCCAGAGATCTCTGTTTAATAAGATAATCTATATAAAGAATCATTCTTGGCTAAACGCTAAGATGAATAAAGCTGAAAAGCTGAAAATCATCAAGTCCAGCATGTTCACAGAATGTGATTTCGCTGGAAAAGGAAAACTGTATCAATAGCTCTAAAAAGTTCAATGGCATGTTCACCTTGTGTGATTTCGCCAAAAAAATAAGATCTGGGCATTTTCGCCTAGGTGCTCTAGCCCTAAAAAAAAAGAAATGAGAACCATCTTACTCAATAAGCCACCCGGCATGTTCACCGAAGGTGATTCCGCCGGAAGTTATTAGGGGCAATCATGCATTCTTCACCTCGCGTGATTTTCGACCCCTCAAAAAGAATATCCAGCCGGGCATGTTCACTTAAGTGATTTCGCCCCAAAAAGAAAAGAAAAAAGGAACACTTCACTCAATGTAACTAACCGGCATGTTCACCAAGGTGATTTCGTCGGTAGTTTACAGGTATTCCTACATTCCTTGGTCGACGAAGTCGACGACTTCATATCTTCAACATGGGCAAGCACCCCTCACGTATTCTGAAACCGGCATGTTCACATTAGTGATTTCGCCGGATACTTATGAAATATGATATTTCGAATATACAATATTTAAATTAAATAACGGCATATTCACAATAAGGGTTTTCGCAAAAAAAAGAAAGAGGACATTAATAATAACAAACTGCAAGCTACAACTTCCACAAATCTCCTTTGCTAAAATTACAAATAATCATTTAAAAAAAAGTATCACACCACAACCTAGGCAATAAGACCTAGGCTTTTGAAAAGTCTGGCATTTTCACCAAGTGATTGGTACATATATATATGTGTATGTACGTAAAAAAAAACCTATTACCCTAGCATCTTCCTGAACTCAATTCAACTACTATTCACTCAAATCATTCCAATATATATCACTAGGAAATTAAATTCAACTAAAAACTCTTTCAATGAGATAATTCACCCACTGTATATATACGTGCACATATATCTCCAGATTTACATCTTAAGATAAATCTGTTACACATACAATTCTCAACAATCAGAATACCTTAAATCAAAAATAAAAAAAAGCCTCACCCATATCTATATACACAACTTAGAGGTCTTAAATGTAAAACACAAAATTGTAAAATTATAATAAATACACTACTTTACTAGTCGACTCTTCCATCCCCCGTCACAGTACTAAAAAATGTTTCTATATTTTTGAAATGAGAATTTCATCTTCCACACAAGAATTTCTTACCGTAAAAAAATATTGACAGGACAAGTAAAACCTTTAGGGAAATCTCACTTGCCTCCTACTTAAAGATGTCTTCAAGCTTTTTGCAGGTAGACGGAAAATCAAGACACAGAAGAATACGCCATCTACACTCAAGAATCAAGTCCTACCAGACAACAAGAAGCACGAAACCAGAAGCCAAGATAATAACCCGGAAACAAAATTAGGAAAACATCAACTAAACGATTTTCAATAAATGCCCCTGAATTTGTCGTCCGTTCCCTTGGTAGTGGCCAGCCGGATAGTAGCTTTATCCCTTTCTCTCTCTCTCTCTCTCTTTACTTTTTTTTTCTTTTCTGCCTTCTTCTTTCTTTTTCTCTCCCATCCTTTTCTTTCATTCCCGTTATACGTAGTGGTGCGGGAGGGGCTTTTTCTTTTTATCATTATTATTACTATCTCTACATATTGATTTATTTATTATTTCTTTTTTTCCCTTTATCTATGCCGCACTTTAACGTATGTCTCTATCTACTATCTAGCGAAACCACAGCCAAGGGAACGGGCTGTGGTTTATATATGGTATGGGCTGTGGTATATACACACACACACACACACACACACACACACACACACACACACACACACACACACACACACACACACACACACACACACACACACACATGCATATATACATACACACACACGGTAATGGTAAAGATGATGAGGTAGCACTTTTTTTTTTACAATGCCTGTGTTTCAGATGGCAATCTTTCTCCCCTCTATGTTTCCGGTTGGAAGGAGTGTTCAGCGTTTTCTATATTTATTTTTTCATTCACTTCTATGTTGCTCATCTTCGTACATGGGGCATGCAACCTAATTCTACCGGTCGATTCGACACGTTGCGATCCGTCCCGGCCTGTGCCGTATCAAAATTTTCAGTGGGCCTTGCGGTAAATAAAAAGAAATGAAGGAAATGCGCGTAGTATATTACAATTGCGCACGGGCTTGAAACAAAGCCCTCAAAGAAGGTCACCTTGAGCGGTCGCATTCAGACGGAAGTAAGCATTCCCCTTGCGCGTGTTTTCCGCTCGCCTGTTCCGTTTTCTACGAGGGTGTCTTCGTTGGTTTTGCGTTACAAACAAGCTTGCACTCGGGTCTCGTTTCTACGCGACAGCGTTTCGTTAACAGCGAAAGACTGAGGCGTCGCGAGTTCATCCGTGAGATAGGGAGCGTAGAGTATCTAGAAAGGCTGAATTTTATAATATTGCCCACGCTGTTGCTGAGGTTACCAATGTCGGCAGGGCGCCCACAAGGCAGTAGTACAATGAAGTGAAGTGAAGGACATCACTTCTCGGCCTTTTGGTTAAGAACGCTGCCCCAGGCCGAGAAGAACTTCTCGACGAGTCATCCCTGCTGCCCCGGAGGTCGCGTCGGGACCACGGCGGACCTCCAGGATCTCCAAGCGCCTGCCCGGTTCAACCCGACCGCCCCTCTGCCTTTCTGCCTGCTCGAACGCCATCTGCCGAGCACCGGAGCAACTCAGCGGGCCTCCCTGACGCCTGCCGAGCGGCCAATGATCACGGTAGCCAGCACCCCTGCCAGCGCCCCCTGTCAAGCCGCCGGCCAACCCCAGTTCTACCGAGGAGCCAACGCCCCCTGCTGAGGCCCCGGTCTACCAGAGTACAGCGGCGTTCAGCGCCAGCTGTACACTACTAGTGGAAGTAGTCCCGACCCGAAGCTCGGAGGAGCCACGCCAGCAGCAGCATGGCAACGCCCCCAAGCCAGGAGCCCTGTAGTGAGACCCCTTTACGGGAAAATTTTTTGTTTAATGCCCCGGATGGAGATATTTCCATTGATGATTTGATCGATGCGGTGGAAAAAACAGCTGGCGAAGATAGTGTCTTAGCTCTCCAACATATGGGTGGAGCCAAGTTTCTTGTTTGTACGCGAAACGCTCTGCAGGCAACCAGATTAATGGTAGCAGAAGGCTTTTTCGTCAATCATGTCAAGGTGCCGGTCGATGCCGTTGGCCCACCCGTAACCTTTGTCAGTGTATATCGCTATCCTGTGTATTTGTCGTCGGAAGCGCTGTCTTTTGCCCTGCAGCAATTCGGCAAGGTAAAGGGCGTTTCCTTTGCCAAAGCAAACAACCGCACAAACAAACTAAACGGCGTACGTGTGGTTAGATTAGAGATGTCGAGGCCCATCCCAAACTTTCTAAGTGTACAAGGGTTTCGGGTCATGTGTGAATACCGCGGCATCCGTCGGGTGTGTGCGCGTTGCGGGGATGGGTCCCACATGGCAAACTCATGCACAGCCCCGTTCTGCAAAAGATGTGGTAGTTTCGGCCACGAGGACAAGCAGTGTGAGGAAGAGTGTAGAAAGTGCGGGGACCATCATGGCACCAGAGCTTGCTTTCGCAGCAAAACGTACGTGAAATCATACGCGGGGGCTGCATGGACTCTCCCGAACACAGACACAGACGCGCCGCGTATTACACCATCAGATAAAGAGTTTCCAACCCTGCCTAAGTCTTCCGCATTACAAGTGCTGCAGCCACGTGACGCAAAACCGTCAAGCGCCAGACGCCATTACTGGAGTGGTGACGAGCAAAGCGGCAGCAATAGCCAGGAAATGTCGAAAACGTCAAGCTCCAATTCCGCCACAAACATGACAACCAGTTCAGGCGAAGCAACAGACACCGGAACATCAACAGATGAGCCAACACCTACCAGTACCGCTGACGAGACGAGTGATAGCGCCCCACCTAAAGAACACGACGCGAACGCAACTCAAGAAGTGCAACAAAAAGAAGGGTCCGCGGCAGAACCGACTCCCCTAGCGAAAGGAGGAACCCCCAAAACAGCGCGAGTAAAACAAATGCAAAGTACAAAAATTACGGAAACAAAAGTGCAAACGATAAAAAAAAATTTCGAGGGGGAACCCATCGTTAGCAGTGGTCGATATCTAGTGCCCGAGACAGACAAGCAGACAGACATGCCCCCGCCTTCCTCCCCGCAAGTAACACCGTCAACAGAAGGAAAAAGCTTGGTCAACCAAGGTTCAATGAAGCACGAAAGCAGACAAGAACAGAAAGCCACGCCCACTAATACACTCTTGACAAAAGGACACAGACAACGCTCCAGATCCCGGCGGAAAAACGGAAATAACGAACAAAGTCAAGAGAGGAAAAGCGAAAGTCCGAATAAACAAAGAAGACAGAAAGGGGAAGTGTCTAGCAGCGAGGGGGATTCCAAAACCACGACGTTTAAAAAACCTAGGAAAAATTCACCCTCGATTGAAAGAACAGATTCCTCAGAGAGCGAAATGGACCTATCTTCACAGGGCGGGGCGTGCGTAGATAACGCGGCGCTCTAAGCCCGCACACACACAAAAAAAACGAATATGCATATGCACGCCTTGGCGATACAAGCGCGTCTGACATACACAGACACTTGGTTACTAGATAAGACGGGCAGCACCAAGCGCACGATCAACCGCGGTAATGCACACTAAATTAAATCGGAAAAAACACCAAACGGCCACAGAACAAAAATGCCTTTTGCTCTATCTCGCCCTGGTTGGATTAATTCTGTTCCTCTTTTCAATGGAAAGCCTCCATTGCATGACATATAATGTGAGAGGTCTTCGGAATACCGAAAAACAGAAACAATTAATTGATTTTGCCCGAAGGAAGGGGATTGACATTTTATTTCTCCAAGAAACTAACATGCGTACACCACAAGACGTGGTTGTTTTCCGTCAAACAAACGGGGTCGATGCATTCTTTTCCCTTACACCCTTACGTTTTTAAGAACATGATCGTTTGCACGCCACCTTGCAAAATAATTAGCGTTCGAAGGCTGGGCACGTCAAAGTGCATGAAGATACTTTTCGCCTCTGGAAAGCTGCCTAGTCATATAAAGGCTGGACTTGTGCGCTATCCTGTTCGACCTTTCGTACCACGACCTTTGCAATGCCATAAATGTTTCAAGATTGGTCACGTTCAGGGCTTTTGCACCAGAGATCTAGTCTGTGCCAAATGCGGTGGGAATCACCATGTAGGTTCCTGTGAAAGTCAGGCATATCGGTGCCCTAACTGTAATGGTGAACATTTGGCAACGGATAAAGGATGTCCCTCATTGAAGAATGAACTAAAGGCACTAAAAGAAAAAGCCATAAAGAAGGCAGCAGGAGATGAGAGCTCCCGTCGCCGTAGTGCTGCCCCAGCGAATGGAAAAGCAGCGCGTTCAAAGAGTGGCAAAGAAACAACACATCAGAAAGCAGGGGGGCGGACCTTCTGCCTCTCAGACCCATCGTGGCCAGCGCTTTCATCGAAACCGCCGGAACAAGTATCTACAAAGACTTCCACCACTGTGGAAAGCACTGCAAACACAGTACCTAAACCGGTATCAGCCAACGACGATGTGCAACTTGTCAATCTTCTAAAGATGCTTGTCAACGTCATCAGATCTCTAATCGCCGGTCGCCAGACACCAGCAGCGTCAGCAGCAGAGCAACTTTTGGAGGCACTCGTTCCTGTCCTCGACGGCCTTCGCTAGACGTTTTACCGGAAACAATTCTAACAGTTGTCAGCAGCCTCGCCCCTTTGTGCTGCAATGGAATGTCAGGTCGATGCGACCGCGGCACGCTGATTTAGCCCTTCGACTAGTCGCTATGAAGACTCCACCAGACGTTATAGCGCTTCAGGAAACTAACGTAAGGAAAGACGAATATCGATTGCCAGGCTTCGTGGGTGTCCACAGTAACACTCGATGCGCGGAACCAGCTTGTGGCTCTTTCCAGTGTGTGGAGGCGGTGCATACGCGCAATGCTTCAAAAGCATCAGTGTATGTTCGTGCTGACTTGGACTTCGCGGTTATTGACACAGACGGCATCTGTGACGATGAGTTTGAGTGTGTAGCTGTTACTGTGAGCCTCAGAGGTGTGTATACGACGGTGGCAAGCATATACAACAGGCCTACACGTTCTTCCGATACCTCGCTACTTGAGTGCTTAGTGTCTCGGTGTGGTGCGTCGTTTGTGTTATGCGGAGACTTTAATGCCCACCATCCGCGATGGTGTAGCCGTCCCCAAGACAATCGTGGGGTAGAGATTAACGAGTTCATTATCAAGAACGATCTCCAAATACTGAATGACGGTTCACCTACATTTATTGGTAGAGGAAAGGAGCATTCCACTATAGACCTTGCGATAACAACGAGAGATGTGTGCTTAGCCTGGTCATGTCAACCCGACCCGTGGGGCTCAGATCACCTACCCATTTGGTTAACACCAACACATACTGCGGGTCGCCAGGATGTCGTTTATACAGTTACTAACTGGGACAAGTTCCGACAGCTGATCTCAGAGGCACCATCTCAAGACAGCCTGTTTAAACTTATGAGTGAGTGCTTACAAAAAGCTACAGTACAACGAAGACGGAATATCGGCAAACCAAATCCCGATCTAAAGCTTTTGCGGCTCCGCGCATGTCGACGGCGCGCTTATAGACGGGCACAGCGCTCTAAACGACGCACCGACTGGACTATATACAATCGCCTTGATGCAGCCATACGGCGGCATACAAAACAGCTTCGTCGCAAGAGCTGGGAAGCTTTGTGTAGTTCGTTGCATACTGGAAGTGGTTTTGGAAATGTATGGCGCATAATGAAGGCTCTCCGCACACCTGAAATCTGCAAGAATCCTACGGCTACATTGAGCATAGCGACTGGCCAGTCACCAAAAGTAATAGCAGAGGCATTTGCAGACATTTTCGTCTCTTCTGCATCGAGTGACACCACAATTAGCGACCTTCCTTCTTTGACAAGTCACAGCACCGTAACCGCTTCCTACGGTCCAGCTTGCCAGATGGACGAGGCAGATTTCACTCTTGAGGAGCTGCGACACGCGCTGAGCCTCTCCAAACGCCGCACTGCTCCAGGCGCAGATGGTGTGACGTACCAAGCATTGCGGAACGTTGATAAGAGTTTCCATGACCGTATACTGGACGAGTATAATGAAGTATGGAGAACCGGTGTAATCCCTGCTGAGTGGAAATCGTCCGTGGTAATGCCAATTTTAAAGCCCGGGCGTCCAGCAAGGCACCTCAAGTCCTACTGACCAATATCCCTAACTTCAAACATCATCAAGTTAATGGAGCGAATGGTCTTGTTTCGCTTAGATGTCAGGCTAGAGGAGCTGAATTTTTTCCCTGATGTCATGAGTGGCTTTCGTCGCCGCCGTTCGGCTCTGGACAGCATATCTGACCTTGTCTCAGCACTCGAATTTGCTAAAGAAAACAAGCATTCCGCCTACATGCTCTTCCTAGACATACAGCAAGCTTTCGATTCAGTTCCGCATAAGGCGATTATTTTCGCTCTTGCAACCGCGGGAATTTCGGGTCGTCTGCTCCAGTTTGTGCATAATTTTCTATCGGAGCGCCGGATGAAAGTGCGTGTCGGAGGAGTAACTAGTGAATACCGAAATGTGAAGTGCGGTGTTCCACAGGGCAGCGTATTATCGCCGCTATTGTTTAACGCGGTACTCGCCGCGCTTCCAAGTCGTTTGCCTCGAGACACTGACTTCCCTGTGAGCATAGCTGTCTACGCAGATGACATTGCTCTGTGGATAAGCGGCCCTTCGCACCTTGGTCCGCGGCTTCGTGCAAGCTTGCAAAGAGCTCTCAACGCTACTTCGGAGTACTTGGGTGAAGTTGGCCTGCTCATATCACCTGCTAAGTCGGCTGCAATAGCATATCACCCTAAGCAACGCGCTCGTCGAACAATAGACCTCAGACTCTGCCCAGGCGGCGCTGCGGAAAAACTCGTCACCAGCGCCCCCATCGCAGCCTTGGCACTAACTGAGTAGTGCAAGGAGAGCTGTCCGCAAGCGAAGGTGCATAGGCCACAATGGACCCTTCTCTTTCGTTTATGTTGAGGCACGGTTTCCTAAATATCAAGGACCTGGAAAGCTTCTTCTGCCCATCCACGCTTCGGAAAGGAAGCTCAGCAGGGCGAAGTACGTGTACAATATAAAATGAAGTCTCAAGTGTTATTTCGTTGTGCTGCAACTCGCAAGTACAGAGAGCATCAGGTTTGTCTATAGGCATATCAGCATAAAAATCTAAGCATTTCAAAAGTGGTTCATATTGAATATGCCCTGAACACAAGACTTAAGTATCTCCTATATTTTTATGTATTTTATCGTAATGTTTTGTCACGCAATTATTTACAGAGAGTAAATGCTTTCATAGCCTTTTCCAGGGTAGCAAAGAGAAAACGTTTTCCAAGGCAGCAAACAGCGTGCGATCATAACGAAAGTAAGCTTCCTACCGTGACTACGCGCCGCATCTTTCTTTCTCGCAGGATCTACAGCATCGCTCAGTACCTTAATTTGAACTTTTCGCAGACGCTTCGAGCAACAAGCGCGCACAAATAAATGTAAATAAACGTGATATTTGTTTACACACGTGCGTTACTTCGCAATTACTCATCTAGTGCTCCTACAGCAACTTTATTGCTCACATTTGACAAACGCAGCCGAGCAGTGTCAGCACATTGCCAAACGTGCTTGTAGTATCGGCGCAGGTTATACACAATACCGAAACTAGAGATGAGCTCGCGATACAACGATGCTCTAGAACAGGATTTTGAATTCATAAACGAACCAAAATGTTTGGTTAAGCTGACCTGCCAAATCTCTCCGTTCCACTTGTTGAGTCAAGCGGAGGCGGACGTCTGTTAAAAGGTGGAGATATCGATGGCACATAAGCAGGATGGTTCGCAACGTTGTTTTTTCTGTTACCAACGAAGTGGCGGCTGCAGATTCTTGAGTTTTCGCTTGGTTACCACTGTCCTCCCTGAGGGCTACGCAACACAATTACTGAAGAACAAAATTGTCGCACTTTCTCATGCGAGCCGCTGTGTTGTGGGGAATGCAAGTAATCCGATTACCCAACAGGTTGAACGGCCCGTATCCAGCGCTCTCGCCATTCCCCTTCATACGATCCCGATAGAAATCGGCAAAACTGAACGTTGTTATTCCGTCCTTCACGTTCATGGCAATTTACAACACAACAGTAACGTCGATTGTGGCGTTTCTTCGTAGCGCGCGGAGCTATCGCGGTTGCCGTCGTTTCCGCCATCAGTCTGAAGAGTGAGCCAGCAAGCGCTTTATGGCAGTTCAGCGGCGCGTCCAACTAGCGTAGAAATTCATAGCCCTCTGTCTGGGTGTTAAATGCGCAAAACACTCGCAATACGGACCAAAATCTAGTTAAATCGTTGTTTCGCAGTCGCTAGCTGCATAGGCAACTTAGCAAGGGAGTCGGGCTTCGCACTACTCAATTACTGCCTCTTTGCAGCGGCAGGTGGCGCTACGCGTCTTGCAAAACTCCAGAGTCTGACGTCCATGAGCCGACTGTATCTTGACGAAACGCCTATAAACTGGGTGCGTCAACACCGTTACTTGGGGTTAATTGTGGATGATCGCATCTCTTGGCGTCCTGCTGTTAAATCTGTACGACGCAAATCACACTCCCTTTTTGTAGCCGCCTTGACTGCTCGTGGTGCTGGTTGCGACCAAACAACGGCTCTTCAGGTGTACCAGTCATCTGTACTTTCAGGCATGCTGTACGCATTACCAATTTTGAACATACCACCTAGTTTGATGGCCCAACTGGAGCGAGATCATCGCATTGCCCTTCGACTAATGCTTGGATTACCTCGTGAGGCGCAATCTATTGCATTACTTACTGAAGCGCATCAGTTACCTCTGAGGCTGCAAGCAGATCAGAGAGCTCTATATCATATTGAGCGTCTGCACCGCACATCGAATGGTCAATCGCTCCTTGATCGTCTGATTCACCGCCCATTATCTCGCATGGGAAAAATGGCGGCATTATTTATGGGTATCACTACCATTTCTGAACATGCTGCTTCAGATACGTCTCCGCCTCCAAAAGGTATCACGAAACACGTATTCCCCATTTTCCTCACAATCCCTGACATGCACAAAAAGTCTGATATGGCTGTTTCGGCAATATTCCAATTGGCTCAGTCTCACTTGTTCGAAAAGTTTCCAGATTATCTTCAAGTTTTCACAGATGCATCTGTACACAACGACGGTCAAGGCGCCTCTGCAGCTTTTTACTGCCCTTCAACTCAACTACGACGTATCTTTCAAATACCTCATCCAACTTCGTCAACAACTGCGGAACTAGCAGCAATTATTGTTGCACTGAAATACGTGCAAGAGGAGGTAATTACATCGAAGGTTGTCATCTTTACGGACTCCCGTGCTGCCCTTAGAAGGTTACAACACAGTGAGCTTGATTGTCCACTTGTGCGCAGCATTAATGACTCTGCGAGCAAAATTACATCACGTGGGGTATCTATCGTTGCTCAATGGATACCTTCACACGTAGGAATCGCCGGAAATGAAGAGGCTGATCGGCTCGCTTCAAGTTGCGTTCATAACAACTGTGACTGCCCAGAAATTGTGTGCAAGCTTGATGACGCTCGTCTGCTGATTCGTCGCCACCTACTCAAGCAGCATCCAGATCAGCGCGTCGCAAATGGAACGTTCCCGCCCCGTGTTCGTGGTCGAGGCTTGCCTCGTCGCGCTAGAGCACAACTGCTCAAGCTGAGGGTTGGTTGCGTGAACGTGCACGAACGTTTATACAGACAAGGGCGTGCGGAAAGTCCATTGTGTACGTCTTGTGGCTGCTACGAGACACTTCAGCACCTTATATTTGAGTGTCCCGCTTTCAATGCGCAGCGCATGTCGCTAGTGAGAAACTATCATCTCCTTGGCCGGCGGTGTGCGACACTCGAGGAAGGTTTATACCCCAGTGGCTGTGCATCTAAACGTGATCAGGCCCATCGCGCCCTACTAACCTTTATAGAACTAACTTAGGTTCACGTTTGTAGCACGAACATTCCGACATTCTGTAGTAGCGTGACCTTCAGTGACCGACTCTACTGTGTGTGATCAGTACTGTACCCTAACGCTTCTTCCTTCGAAGATGGGAGGTGGCGGGTCCAAACACCTTATAGTGTACTTTGTGAACCGACTACCGGTGAAACGGTGATCCCATGCAGCTTTACTTGGCGTCTCATCGTGGAGAACACAATTAGCCGCATAGCGAACTAGCCATGGAGGTGGTTGATAATTGTGGAGGCTGTTCGACGCGGCGTCACTTTAATTCCGGCTGCAGAGTTCTACTTTAGTCTTTAGATTTGACCTGTTGCAGTGTTCTACTTTGGTCTTTAGATTTGTCCTGTTGCTCTCCTTTCCTCTTTCCTTTTTCCTCCCCTCCCTCCTATCTTCCATTTCTGTGTTGCTGTCAACTCCCTTCAGAGGAGTAGGCAGGCGTTGTGCCCCTTCCGGTGGCAGTTGCCAGCCTGCTCCTCGCTTTCCCTTTCCTGATACCTGTGTATATGTGTTCAAAACAAATAATAATAATAATAATAATAGGGCATGTGGAACAGGCGTAGTTTTTGTGTCCGGCCGTTTTCGACGCCACACCTTCTGCACATTTGACACGAAAGGCCGAATCATTTGCCTAGACATGCGGTTAGGTAATCAGAAAATTAAGATAATAAACATATATGCGCCTGTAACACGGAACCTCACTAATGAGTTCTTCAAAAATCTATGGGACTATATACCGAGCAAATCATCGTGCATCGTAGTGGGAGATTTCAACTGCGTCCTGGACTCGGTCCGCGACATTCGTGGTCCCGGCCAGGATAGACCCAACCACCATGCAAAGGAGTTACGCAAACTATTACTGTACCATAACATGTCAGACGCGTGGATTGTAACACACGGTAACGAATTCGGAGGCACAAGATCTGGCGGGAAAACAGACTCACGGTTAGACAGAGTGTACCTTTCCTCAAATCTGATATCCGACGTGGTAGACATCCAAATAATGAATGGCCCAGAAGGTTTGAAGACATTTAGCGACCACAAACCGCTGAGTTTCACGCTTAAAAGACGATGTGGAAGCGAAAGTCCAGCGAACAGGTGGAGAATGGACACAAACCTACTACGGGATCAGGAAGCCTGTCAATTTATTAAGGAAAAGCTGTCTCGATGTATGGCAACCAACCCAGAAAGCACAGCCTGGGACGAACTAAAAGAACAATGGAAAGGAATTCCGATCGAAGCAGGAAAAGAGAGGAAAAAACTAATCACAAAAAAACTAAATGAAATATCGAGAAGAATACGGATAATTGAAAGAGGAAGTGAACTAACGTTCTGCACGCAAGAATATCTATCAGACCTCCGCACCAGACACCAAAACCATATCAAAGAAATGAAACAAGGAACAAGTCCGCCACTGACATTCCAAGATCAACATGTACCAACGGAAGAAGATAAAAACCGCAATCCAGGACCAACGACTGGGAAAAACAATAGCATCAGGAGCATGCGTACTACAAGCGGGGAAGTGCTAACAAATCAGGACGAAATCGAAACACTCTTTATTGAACACTTTGCAACGAGAATGCAAGAAACAATCGACCAACCTGAACCAGACACACCCACATGGCTGCCACACTTACCGCAGATCAAAGAAGAAGATAAACAGTTATTATATGCACCCGCTACGAAAGAAGAAATAGTGGGCGTTCTTCGTCGCATGAATAAAGATTCAGCCCCGGGACCTGATGGAATTGTGACAGGATTCTACTATACCTTCTTTCCAGAAATCGGAGCAAAGCGAGAAGACACTTTAAACGAATTAATAAGGAACAAAACGAAACCTGCGTCCTTCAGCAAAGGAAGGATTGTGCTGTTACTTAAAGCGAATACGGACCCACTCGATACAAATGCCTGGCGCCCAGTCACTCTCTTGAACAAAGATTATAAGATCGCAACATCGATCCTCACAATAAGGCTAGGCAAGATATTGCCGACTATTATATCAGAATTCCAGGCAGCAGCGATCCCTGGCAGATCAATTTTCGCTGCACTAACCCTCACAAGGGACACCCTGGCATATGCAAAGGCGAAGCAGGTCAAAGGGGCCTTTATAACACTAGACCAAGAGAAAGCTTTTGACAACATAAGACACGAATACATGTTCAATGTGATGTCGCATTTTGGCTTCCCACAACAATTCATAGACATAATAAAAACACTATACCGTGACTCGCAAAGCGACATCCTAATTAATAACAGAGTAACCAAAAACTTCAAGGTAACCAAAGGAGTCCGCGAAGGGTGCGCGCTATCACCCAGTCTTTTCGTGGTGGCACTTGATCCACTTCTGAGAACCATTAATGAGGAAAAAAGAATAAGGGGATTTCCATTACCTGGAAGCACAGAAATAAAAATCTCTGCTTTCGCAGACGACATCTCTCTTTTTGTAAGAGATGAGACAAGCTCTAGCACAGTACTACAAATATTCGAGCAATACGCAAGACTATCCGGGGCCAAAATAAATGTAAGAAAAAGCAAATCGCTCCGATTCGGTACATTTTGCGAAAAGGAGCTAGGTGAAATAGAATTCTTAGACGCAGTCAAAGTACTAGGGGTGTGGTTCGAGCCAGGCGAGGTATCACCCAAAAGCTGGTCTGAACCCCTGAACGAAGCACGGAAGGTGGCAGATGACCCAACGCATCCAGAGCAAAGCCTGGTGAACAAAGCTGAAGTGATTAGATCAAAGATCTGCGCGCCGGCCTTCTACGTGGCACGAATCGCACGCATGCCAAGACTCGTGGCGAAACAATTGGAAACCTTAATCGGGATCTACCTGTGGCGTAAGAAACCGGCGCCTGTGCCGCGAAGAATACTCAGGCTACGAAAGTCGAGAGGGGGACTGGCGATACCGAACGTAGGGCAAATAGCACGCATACTAGCAGCCAAGACAGTAGAGATGCTGATCAACAACAAACAATATGTAGGCAGAATGGCTATCCACTATTGGACCAGCACGTTCGGTCGGCTGATATCAACGGAAAAATGGTAGGGGCCCCGAGCAGAACACCCAATGGGCTTTTATAAGGATGCAATTAATACCACCAAAGCCATTGATGAACTATGCCCTAACATCCCAATAAGTGAAATCAAACCAGCGGAAGTAAACGCTGAAATGGCAATAAAGGAACTCGAACTAGAGGAAATTAAGAAAAGTGCGAAAGAAAAATGGACATGGTGGAAGAAAACGGTGTTACCGAGCGAAATAAAAGATTTCGAGTGGAAGAGACGATGGGGAGTATTACCAACCAGAGCACGGCTGAAACACCTTGGAATCACAGCGACAGACCACTGCCCGAATTGTTCGCAGTTGGAAACCCAAAGTCACGCACTTAAAGAATGCGGAGCAGCAAAAGCAGTATGGAAAGTCGCATGCAACACCTTTAAGTGTCGACTTCTGCAACCAGAGAAAAAAAAAACCGCTTCGACAAGCTGTTAACAGTAATTATTATGTATTGTCTGTGGAAGAGAAGAGGGCACGCAGAGCTTAAAAGGAAGCCGCGAAAAGCACTTTATCCGGTCTTGAAACAGATTCGGAATTGGATGAAAGTCATAGTATGTAATGAACTATCTAGGACCGGGGTAGACCACTTCCTAAGGAGGTGGCACACCCGGTTTTGGAAGGTTAAGAACAATAAGATCATAGCGCCCATGACGAAGTATTAAAATACAATATACCCCCCCCCCCAAAAAAAAAAAAGAGGCTCTCCAGTCGAAGAGCACTGTCGATTCATAAATGTCATAAGGTACAACACATGTAGGAAAGTGTCTAAGCACACAGCCTACGCAGGAAAGGAACAATTAGCATGTGAGTGGACCTTGCGCCACAGGTCTTGAGTGAAGTCACAGTCAGCAGCCACGTCGGAAAATGACAATACCATGTTAACGATTGTGTAACGTACCTAGAGCTGTATAGCAAATGTTGAGATAAGGGATTGTACCATAGCACATATGCTAACAAAACTTCCACACAGGAAGAACCATTGTAAATAATACGACCATCGTTGGTTTTTTTTCCTTCTTTTCATTGTACATATCATCTATGTTTTGCTATCTGTTACGCACTGGAAGGTGTGCATATGCATGTGCCATGTAAGTTACTAGCAATAAAAACTTCTCTTTGTGTAAGTATTTTCGTATCTGCTCTTTTCGGCACCTGGGACCTCCCCTGGTCCCAAGTGTGCCCGCCCGAGCGTCTAAAAGTCCTGCTCCCTGGACCCGGACCGGACCCTGGAGCTGCCTGGCTCGGTTTTGCACTACCTCCGGGACCCAGCCGAGGTCCCCCTCTGCACTGCCTCCGGGACTGGCCCACTTGGATCCGGACCCGGCTCGCAGTTGCACTACCTCCAGGACCGGTCCTCCCGAATCGGGCCCTGGCCCCAGGTCGCACTACCTCCAGGACCGGCCCATCTGGATCTGGCCCTGGCTCTCGTGAGCACCATCTCCAGGTTCGTCCCGCTTGAGCTGTCCCCGGGCTCCACTGGTCTGGAGCCGGTCTTCCTTGGGTTGCTGCTGGGCCACCACTAGCGACCCGGCGGACTACTGATGATCGTGGCACCTGCAAGGACCCCATTCGTGTCCCTCTGCAAGCACCGAGGTCTACCGAGGCACCAGCAGCTCCTGCTGAACCTCGACCCCACCAGTCTACACACTACCAGAGTGCAGAGGGGTCCTGCGCCATCTGCACACCACCAGTCTACCAGATCGAGCCTTCTGTCTTGGTGGCAACCAGCGCCTCTGCAGCCAGGGCCCCAGAGATGGACCCAATTCGTGAGACCCCTCTGAGGGAGAACTGTTTCATGTTTAACGCACCTGATGGTGACGTTTCTGTTGATGATCTCATAGACGCGATAGAGCTCACTGCAGGAGACGATAGTGTGTAGGGCCTACAACACATGGGAGGAACTAGGTTCCTAGTCTGCATGCGTACAGCCGACAGGCGACCAAGCTCATGGTAGCTGAAGGTTTCCGTGTTAACCACGTCAAGGTATCTGTGGAAGCAGTAGGGCCTCCAACGACTTTTATCAATGTGTATAGGCTACCTATGTACATTCCCGACGATGCCCTACTGTTCGCATTGCAACGATACGGTAAAGTGAAAGGTGTATCACATTCAAGTGTACTTAGCCATCATAACAAACTGAGCGGAATTCGAGTGGCCCGAATGGAAATGAGTAGGCCAGTGCCCAACTTCATGACCATTCAGGGCCACCGAGTTATGTTTGAGTACCGCGGTATGCGCCGAGTTTGTGCGAGGTGTGGAAGCGATGGACACATGGCAACTACTTGCACATCACCTTACTGCAAGCGTTGTGGCACATTCGGACATGAAACTGAAACTTGTGCGGAAGAATGTAAACGGTGTGGCGGACATGCCACTAAATCCTGTTTCCGAAAAAAATCATACGTTGCAGCGGCCCGTGGATCCCCATCCACTAATTTTATGAGTACCATTCAAGAGCCCATGCGATCTCCCACCCTGCACAAACTTGAACCTGTCAAGTCCACACTACAGGTACTAAAACCACGCACCACGCAAATGTCAACAGCTTCACCCAATTACTGGGATGAGCGTGATGGAAGTGACAAAGACAGAACAAACCACCAATCTAGTAGTGGCTCATCAGAAAGGGTTGAAGTCGAAGAGCTAGGTGATATGACTTCATCAGAGACTGAAGTGACTCCAACCACAAAAACGGGCGAAAACTCATCAGACGTCTCGACATCAACATTCCAGTCTCTGTCCCCACAGTCTGTTGACAACCAAGGGGAAGCAAAAGAACTACTACAATGCAAGAATGCGAACATTTCTGAAAGCAGCGATGACCGGCCCATAACGGCCAGTGGTACATATGCAATCCCCGAGAAAACTCCAGCCAAAGGAAAAACAGCCAAAAGTGAACAACCTGCGTCGAATACCACACAAGACAATGACCGGCCAATAACAGCCTGCGGCGCCTATGCGATTCCCGAGACGACTCCAACTAAGGAAAAAACAGCTAAAACGACTGTAAATACCACACCAGACACTAGTGGTGTGCAAGACGAACGACAAAAACACAAGAAAGAACGACGTCGCTCGAGATCGAACAGAAGAACAAAAGAGGGAAGACACAGCTTGGATAAAGAGCAAGCAAGCGATGTGGATCCTCATCATTTAATACATCTCGTCGCATGAAGGCAGACACGAGTAGTGATAGCGACGCTGTCCACAGATTACAATCAAAAAAAGCTCGGACGCTTTCACCCAAACAGGCTGAAGCGTCATCCTCAAGCGACGATGACATGAGAGAATAACAGCATGGTTGACTATGGCATAACTTAATGCTATAGCAACCTATGTTCCTTCCCTTCCTCCTAGCAAATTGGCTTGATCATTAACTTCAAAAAATGCAAAGAAATGGCTAATCTCCACTGCATGTCATTTAATGTCACAGGCATCCGGCATAGTGATAAACAAAAACAATTATTAAGATTCGCTCAGGAACAGGAAATAGATATCCTATTCCTTCAAGAAACAAACTTCCGAACACCACAAGACGTCAGGGCATTCAAAGAACTACATGGCATAGATGGTTTTTTTTCACTAACGAATAGCAAAGCTTGCGGTACAGGTATTATCTTCATTTCAAACAAATACCGCAGTCGTGCATTTTGCACATGCGACACAAAAGGGCGAATCGTATACGTCGACCTCTATCTAGGTGGTAGGAAGACTAGAATAATCAATGTATACGCGCCAGTGACAAGAAGCTTAACCAATGAATCTTTCCTCAATTTGTGGGACTACATGCCTAGTCATTCTCAATGTATATTAGTCGGAGATTTTAATTGTGTCCTCGATAGTAACAGAGATATACGAGGCCCAGGTCGTGGTCGATCAACCTACCATGCAAGAGAGCTTCAAAATTTGCTTAAGCACCATAACATGTCAGATGCATGCAGGTTTACAAGCACAACAACCTGTGGTCATACCGAAAGTCGATTAGATAGAGTCTATATATCACCTTGTCTATTAAAGGACCTCATAGAGATTAAAACGTTACAACGACCAACTGGACGTA
Source organism: Dermacentor andersoni (assembly GCF_023375885.2). Lineage (NCBI taxonomy): Eukaryota > Metazoa > Arthropoda > Arachnida > Ixodida > Ixodidae > Dermacentor > Dermacentor andersoni. The sequence continues at coordinate 14,660,737 of NC_092823.1, read as the reverse complement.
AACCTTTTAGCGACCACAATCCGGTCACATTCAAAATTAGTGGAATAGAAGGGCAACCACATAACACTGGATTGTGGCGTATGGACCCATCTCTGCTACACGACCAAGAAGAAATCGAATGGATAAGACTCAGACTGCAAGCAAGCTTGGAAAAGAACAACAACGGAAATTGGGACGACCTAAAAGAGGAATGGAAAAAAATACTTATTGAAGCTGGTCAAAATAGGAAAAAAAGACACACCAAAGATCTTAATGAAATTCTAAGAAAAATACGAATCATAGAGAGAGGAGGGGAAATGACATGTATGCAAGAATATGTTGACTGCCTACGATACAAATACAAAGAACGGCTGAATAAAACCAAAGAAATCGAGAGAATGCAAGTCGACAATCACAGCGTTGAATCAACTGATTTGGGACACAGAACACGGCATGTAATCCGTGATAGAAACCAAACAAGGATAGAGAAAATAAGACTAAACAACGGCACAATCACAACTGACCAAGAATTCATTACTGAGGAATTTCTGGAGCATTTCAAAAAAATTTTGCAGGAAGAACATACAACCCAGGAATACAACATCACCGACCTATTAGAAAATCTTCCCCAAATAAGTGCAGAAAGCAAGGAACTACTATGCGCACCAACAACAACACAAGAAGTATTAAGTATAATTAAGAAAATGACTCACAAATCGGCACCGGGACCAGACGGAATTTTGACCGGATTCTACTTAACCTTCTTCGACGTGATTGGATCCAAACTAGTGAAAACCCTAAACAAACTCATTCTAAACAAAACAAAAAAACCACCGTCGTTCGCTAAGGGACGTATTGTACTGTTATCCAAACCTAACAGCGATCCATTAGATGTTAACGGATGGAGACCCATAATGCTGCTTAATACAGATTATAAATTGGGGACAACGCTACTAGCACATAGACTTAGCACTATACTACCCGAGATTATATCCGAAATTCAAGCTGCAGCTGTCCCCGGCAGATCAATTTACGCCTCACTGGTAACCACCAGAGACACCTTTGCATACGCAAAACAAAAAGAATGTAAAGGCATCTTCATTTCATTAGATCAAGAAAAAGCATACGACCGAGTGAAGCATCAGTACATATATAATACTATGGAAAAATTTGGAATTCCAGCAACTTTCGTAGACATCATTAAAACATTATACCATGGAATGACAAGTGAAATTCAAATTAATAACTTTGTAACAGAGACGTTTGCAGTAACTAGAGGGGTCCGACAAGGATGCAGTCTGTCACAAGGACTCTTCGTCGTGTCCTTAGATCCCCTGTTAAGAGCTGTTGAGCACAATAACATAATTAGGGGTGTTCCCCTACCAGGAAAACAGGAAATTAAAATCGCAGCCTTTGCCGACGACATTTCATTATTCATGAAAAACGAAGATAGCTATCAAGCCTTTCTACGGATTTTTGAAGATTACGCGAAGGCATCGGGAGCCAAATTAAATCATCAAAAAAGCCAAGCACTTTGTTTTGGTCCACCGGGAAGTATTGCATTACAGAAGGTACACATTGTGGAAGTTGTTAAAGTTCTGGGCATTTGGTACGAGGCAGGTGATATCACAGCAAAAACCTGGGATGAACCACTAAGTAAAGCAACACACTTCGTGGAACAAGAACTGAGCCGGCCGGCGAGTCTGCGTGAAAGAGCAATAGCAATTAAATCGAAACTGTGTGCTCCAGCATTTTATGTGGCGAGAGTGACGACCATGCCTAGACTTGTTGCCAGCAGACTAACAACCCTCATAGGACGTTACCTCTGGAGCGACAAACCAGCTCCAGTAACTCAGAACATCATTAGATTGCCAGCATCAAGAGGAGGCTTGGGAATACCCAACGTTGCTCTTATAGCAAAAACTCTAGCTGCAAAAACTGTTGTGGCATTGGCTAATGCACCACAATACAGGGGAATGTCGGTACTAAGGTACTGGTTAAGTACGCTTGACCAACACATTACAGACAAGAAATGGCACGGCCCAAAATCTGAAATACCAGCAAAATTCTACAAAACAGTCATCAACACAAAAAAAGCAATAGAAGGAATCTGTCCGGAAACTGCCATTGAAGAAATCAAGCCCATAGACGCAAGCACTGCAATGGCCATTAGAGATCTGAAACCCGAAGATATGAACAAAACCAATACCCAGAAATGGAAGTTCTGGAACGCAACCAATCTCCCATACGAAATACAAGACTTCGAATGGAAAAGAAGATGGGGTGTCTTGCCAACAAAAGCACGTCTGGCTAAATTTGGAATCACGCAAACGGACCGATGTCCGAATTGCAATGCACCAGAAACTCAACAACATGTATTCAAAGGCTGCCCCCCTGCCAAAATAATTTGGAGATTAGCTTCATTCCATTTCAAAACAAAATTAGGTAAGCCATATAGAAACAAAAACAACTTCGAAAAATTGATAACAATAATAATTATGTTTTGCTTATGGAAAAGACGGGGAAAAGCAGAAATAACGCGAAAACCACAGAAAGCCGCATATCCTGTATTGAAGAAAATAAGGACTGTAATGTGCAATTTCTTAAACCAGGAACTTGAATGTAACGGCATGCAAGAATTCCTAAAAAAATGGCACACACGATTCTGGCTTATAAGGAAGGAAAAGGTGACAATCCCTATTGTCGGTTACTGACCTTTGAACCCTCCTTAAACGCTCAACTATCTCAATGCCTCAAACTTAACAATTGTATAAATCTGCTACATATGATTATACAAATTTGTTTGTAAAATAATTGTACAGTTCATGTTGACATTGTATTCATTGTATTCATTGCATTGTATGTATTCATAGAAATATCCTAGTATGTATATTAATTGTATTCATTGCATTGTATGTATTCATAGAAATATCCTTGTATGTATATTTACAAATTATTTTTCCAATTATCCATGTATTGTAGAAACCTGATAAGTACCTGATTGTATAGAAAAATCCGATCTGTACTGAAGCATACATGTATTGTGACATCAAAATGGACAATGTATACAAGAAAATAAAACTTCTCTTTGTGTAAGTATTTTCGTATCTGCTCTTTTCGGCACCTGGGACCTCCGCTGGTCCCAAGTGTGCCCGCCCGAACGTCTACAAGTCCTGCTCCCTGGAGCCGGACCGGACCCTGGACCTGCCTGGCTCGGTTTTGCACCGCCTCTGGGACCCGGCCGAGGCCCTCCTCTGCACAGCCTCCAGGACTGGCCCACTTGGACCCGGACCCGGCTCGCAGCTGCACTACCTCCAGGACCGGCCCTCCTGGATCTGGCCCTGGCCCCAGGTGGCACTACCTCCAGGAGCGGTCCACCTGGATCTGGCCCTGGCTCTCGGGAGCACCATCTCCAGGTTCGTCCTGCTTGAGCTGTCCCTGGGCTCCACTGGTTCGGAGCCAGCCTTCCTTGGGTTGCTGCTGGGCCACCATCGGCGACCCGGCGGACCACAGATGATCCTGGCACCTGCAAGGACCCCTTCGCGGCCCTCTGCAAGTACCGGAGTCTACCGAGGCACCAGCAGCTCCTGCTGAACCTCGACGCTACCAGTTGCACCACCAGTTCAAGTTCACCAGTGAGCCTTACCCCAGGAGGAGCTGCAGCCGGCGACCTGGGAGCATGGCATCGGACTCAGAAGCACTCCGTGAGATCCCCTTGAGGGAAAACTGTTTTTTGTTTAACGCTCCGGATAAAGACGTGTCCATAGACGATTTGATAGACGCAGTCGAACTAACGGCTGGAGAAGATAGTGTCCTGGGGCTTCAGCACATGGGTGGCTCCAAATTTCTCGTTTGCACCAGAAACGCTGAGCAGGCCACAAAGCTCATTGTAGCTGAGGGGTTTTCTGTTAAAAATGTTAAAGTGTCTGTTGATGCTGTAGGACCCCCCTTAGCTTTCGTGAATGTGTACCGATTCCCGTTGTACCTGACCGATGACGCACTCCTCTCTGCCTTACAACAGTTTGGCAAGGTAAAGGGCGTGTCCCACGCGGCGGTGGCCAATAGACAGAACAAGTTGAATGGTGTGCGGGTTGTCTGCATCGAAATGAGCAGGCCAGTGCCCAACTTCATGACGATACAGGGACATAAAGTCATGATGGAGTACCGTGGGATGAGGAGGGTTTGCGCAAGGTGTGGGGACGATGGCCACATGGCCACGGCTTGCACTTCACCCTATTGCAAGCGTTGCGGCCTGTTCGGCCATGAAACAGAAGGATGTGAAGAGGAGTGCAAGCGGTGTGGCGGGAGCCATGGCACAAGAGATTGCTTTCGGAAAAAGTCATATGTAGCTACCGCCCGTGGCGCTCCACCAGCCACCTCAGTTACTATGAGGCCATCCCCTCTGCCGAAGGTGACGGCCACTAAATCTAACTTGTAGGTGCTTAAACCGCGTGCTCAGCGTTCGTGCCCGCTTGCTTCCTCGTCGGAAAGTGAACCGTGCCATACCGTTAGCGGTAACTCTCTCACGAAAGAGTCAACAACCTCTCGCTCGGTCTCCTCGGAGACTGAACCCTCTGCAAGCTCTGTCTCTGGGGAGGTCGATTCTGGAGCGGCCTCCTCCGAGATTGAGCTGCACGAGGATTCTGACCCTAACCAGACTAAGCCGGACACGCCACAAGTGTCCCATTCTGAGCATAGTGCTGTGCAGGTGCAGCGACATAACAATGAGTCACTTAGCCAAGCAGTGTACACGAATGATTCGAGACCAATTGTGGCTAGTGGGCGCTATGCCATACCCGAAGAAGGGGAGGATAAGCCTTCCACATGCTCGGAGGCTCATTAGGGAGTTCCCGACACAAAGGAACCCTCGAAAACCCCTACTGATGATCGGAGTAAGATGAATAAGTCGAGGCACAGATCTCGCTCACATAGGAGAAACAAAGAGGGTAAGCACAGCCCAGATAGGAATAACCCCTTGCCTAATGACCACGATGTCGCCACCCCAATACGGCGGCCTAAGGACGAGAACAGCAGTGATAGCGACGCAGTTCGCCGCATGAAATCCAAAAAAGCTCGTAAACATTCGCCTCAACTGCATGAGAGATCATCACTCAGTGATGGCGACATGCAGGATTAATTCTTCTATAGAACTCGCTGCCCCTCATTATTTGCTCATATGTCTACCAACCAATAGTCATGGTTATCGTTGCACTTTGCTCGACTTGTACTGAGTCTGCGTCCTCTGGCTCCAGTCGCTCTTATGCTATCAGTACCAGGGTCTCATGAGTGCTTTCAGATTTGCCACCTTTAACGTTAGAGGATTCAGGGACAGGCAAAAACAACGTTATGCCCTCGATTGGGCAAGGGAACTTGGTGTCGATGTTCTCTTCTTACAGGAGACAAACTTTCGCACCCCACTTGAGGTGGCCTCATTCCAACGGGAGCACAATGTCAGTGCTTTCTTCTCATTGACAAAGGCGAAATCATGTGGAGTGGGCACCATCTTCCTCACCAGAAAATTCCGGTAAAAAGCGCATTGCACATTCGGGGCGATTGGACGCACACTTATCACTGACATGTACATAGACGGAAGGAAAATTCGATTTGTGAACATTTACGCGCCAGTTACTAGATCCTTGACCAATCAATTCTTCAAAAACTTACACCCATTGCTTCTGCAGACAAACCCTCATGTCGTGCTTGGAGATTTCAACTGTGTTGTGGATTCAAATAGGGACATCATAGGCCCAGGGCAGGGTGGCTCGACCTATAATGCCAGGGAGCTCATCAACATACTTCGACATCTCCTGCTATCAGATGCGTGGATCTCTCTTCACCAGGACCGCTTCGAAGCCACGAGATTCGGCTACCGCACCGAAAGTAGAATAGACCGGGTATATTTACCTGACTTGTTACTACCCACGCTACTTAGGTGCGAGATTAAATCCCTCCCTGTCACTGTCAAGCGGTAAACGGATCATTGCCCGGTAGTTGTGACAGTGAGAGGTAGTGCCGGTCGCAACCTGACACAGGATAGATGGCGTTTAGATCCCGCAGTCCTTCAAGATGTCGAGTGTATTGAAAACATCAATAACGCAGTTACAGCGAGCGTCCAAAACCTCTCAATGATGTCCCCATCAAATTGGGACTCCTTGAAGGAGGTTTGGAAACAAATCCTACAGGATGAGGGGAAGGCGAGACATAGGAGAATTACCAAACAACTAAACGAACTAACGCGCCGAATGCAAATAGTTAAATGGGCAGATACATTAACGTGTTGTACCAAGGAGTACCTTGAAGTTTTGGAGGCAAAACATGACCGACTGGTAAAGAAAAGATTCATTCTTGAGGGTGAAGACCAGGAACATATGAGCATCAAGGGCACCGGCATCTCCGTCATTGGTAATGCAAAGGTGCGCATCTCAGAAATTAGACGACCAGACGGATCACTCACGACTAACCCATCCGAAATCGAGTAAGGCATTCGGGATCACTTCTTAGATCTCTTTGGCGCCGATGATATCAGTGAACCTCTAGATCTTGCATCAAGAATCCGTGAGCTGGGTCGTGATATATCACCCCTTGAAGAAGAAGACCTCTTGTGTATTACTGATGACTTAACCATAGACTCAGTCAAAGATGCCCTGAACGTCATGAGTACAGGAACAGCGCCCGGCTGTGATGGATTAACAACCAATTTTTATAAGACTTTCTTTGAGGCACTTGGGGAGGCGTTACTCCAAATGGTTAAAATGGTGATTGAGGAGGGGAAGAAGCCTGCCTCCTTCAGCAGAGGACGCATTACACTTATGCTGAAGGAGGGAGCTCCCCCGACAGACATAAAATCATGGCGTCCCATAACATTACTAAACACTGATTACAAGCTAGTTGCTACATTACTACAAATACGCCTTGCCAAATTGCTGCCTTCAATAATCTCCCCATATCAATCTTGCACAGTACCGGGGCGATCTATTTACAAGAATGTCATGATCACCCGTGATGTGTTCGAATATGCCCAGATTAAGGAAGTGCGTGGGGTGTATATATCAGTAGATCAAGAAAAAGCCTTCGACCGAGTCAGGCATAAGTACATCTTTTCAATTCTAGAATTACTGAACCTACCCCCAAACTTTATACGCAGCATTAGGCTCCTCTACGAAAATATCACTAGTGAAATTTTAGTGAACGGAACAATTACATCTAGTTTTCCTGTTCGTAGAGGGGTCCGGCAAGGTTGTCCGCTTAGCCCTTCACTGTTCATCCTTTCGCTGGATCCGTTAATAAGAAACATAATTACAGCAAAACAAATCCGAGGCTTTCCTATGACTGGCCAAGAGGAAATTAGAGTCAGTGCGTATGCTGACGACATTTCTTTGTTTCTAAGAGATGATCAGAGTTTTCGAACATTCAAAGACATCTTTGCTGAGTATTCTGCATTATCTGGCGCCGGTATAAACGAGAAAAAAAGTAAAGCGTTATTATTCGGCTCTTTCCCCCCCAGTTCGATACCCAACATTCCCATAGTCAACTCAGTGAAAGTATTAGGAATTATCTTTACTAACAAGGGAGTAGCGGACGCCTCATGGCAATTAGCGGTCCAAAGATCCAATGCCGCAATTACCTCCCTTAACCATAGATGCCTATCGTTTCGACTAAAATCTCTAGCAATAACAACAACTGTGTGTGCTTATGCGAACTATATAGCTAGAATTGGCGTAATGCCCAGAAAAATTGGCACCCAACTTAACAAACTAATAACCGCCTTTCTCTGGAATAGCAAACCTCCGGCATTGAAAAGGCATCTGCTGCAACTCCCGCTAAAATCAGGAGGATTTGGCTTACCTCACATTAAGAATACCGGTAGGATTCTGGCATTAAAAACAGTTATGTCCCTATGCACGATCCCCGAATACATGGGAAAAAACTTAATGGCATATATGACCAGCACATTTCAGATGGCACTTACAGGTAAACGAGAATCCGGCCCACTAGCCGAAAATCCGTCGCCATATTATAGAGCCGCTCACAACACCAAAAAGATGATTTTTGCAGAATGCCCCAACACAGACATCGTCCAGGACAAGGTTTCCAGCATTATTCAAAGCATAACATATAGACAGTTAAGCCCGGATGAAATTCAGAAGACATCCGAAAAAAAGTGGCGCGATTGGTCCCGTTCTTGGTTACCCCACGAAATTCTAGAGTTTGACTGGAAACGAAGATGGCAAGTTCTGCCGACACGAGAGCGGCTCCATAAAATGGGCATTGTGCCGAGTGCCGCTTGCCCGAATTGTAGCGCAACTGAATCGATTCAGCATGCTTTATTTCAATGTCCACCAGCTAGGATAACCTGGAAATTGGTTAAGCGCACTTTCCAAATAGATGGCCTTAAAAAACCTCGGAAAAAATACGGACCATTCGAACACTTGATAGTGATTAGCACAATGTTCGTGATTTGGAAAAGACGTAGTCTAGCAGAAGCCCGCAGGCGCCCAGTTCGAGCTGCCTACCGTGCGATGCAACGAATAAGGCTTTTAGTGTGGAAAGCACTCGCAGAGGATTTGGATGTCACCGGAGAGGAAGCTTTCCTCCGACGATGGCATACTAGGTTCTTCTATGTAAAAAATGGCACGCTTCACTACCCGATTGTCCCCTATTAGGGGTCAATACTCCTAAACGCTATAGACTGTCGGTGATATATGATCGATGTGATTGTAAAGTCTCATATAAACTTTGTATAAAAAGTGTATAGAAGACCTGTATAGGAATTGTATAAAGTTGTATCATCAACAATTGTATCATCAACATCATCATCATCATCCTGGCTACGCCCACTGCAGGGCAAAGACATCTCCCATGATCCTCCAAGTACCCCGGTCACGTGCTGATTGTCGCCATGTAGTCCCTAATCTAATCTGCCCTCCTAACTTTCTGCCACCCCCTGCTACGCTTCCCTCCTCTTGGAATTCAGTCTGTAACCCTTAATGACCATCGGTTATCTTCCCCCCACATTGCATGCCCTGCGCATGCCCATTTGCTTTTCTTGGTTTAAACTTTGGTGTCATTAACTAGCGTTTGTTCTCACACCCCCCAATCTGCTCTATTCCGATCCCCCCGTGACGCTACACCCATCATCCTTCTTTCCAGAGCCCGTTGCGTCGCCCTCAATTACCCTTCGGTAATCCTTAAAGCTTTTTGTTGGGGCACTCGTGGCATCTTTCTCGTTTATTCAAGTCAAATCTTTTTCAGTTTTGGGGGAAAACTCAATGAGCTAGGCGCGATTGTGTCCCCGGCGCCGCTCTCAACAAGATGGCGGCGCCCAGGCTTTTTGCCTGCAGGTTCGGCCTAACGCAGAACGCGCCTTCAGGGCAGTGAAGTCGCGTTGAAGGAGCAAAAAGTAGTGCAGTGAAGCCCTTGCTCGGGCGAAAAAAGCAAATATTAGCCGAACATACAACCAAATCGCCAAATAGGAATTTCCATTATTGGAAATTCCAGTTCAGTTTGCGCATTGCGTTCGCCTAAGGTAAAGAACATAAATGCGAGTGCCACAGCAGTCAAGTCAAAGCTTAGGATGGCGTAGCATATTTTTTTTTCTTGCCTTTTACTCCTGGCCTGCGTGGCCCTGGCGCGCATGCACACGAAAGTAATGAAATAGTGAAAACACGAAATAATGCGGTGCGGCTTTATCATATCTGTTTTGTGCGCTTTGTTCTTTGTGGACTACAGCGGTGTGCGTCATGAGAAAGTTTCGGTGCCCTTCTACTGTGACCAGTGAAGCTATATTTAAAACCAAATTGATTTGTACGGTTATTGCTACAAACTGCGTGTGGGTGTTTTTCGCTGCCAACGATGGGTTATCGCAACCGCGCTCGGTTCTGCTGCTACGCTAGACGCGTGCTTGCCAACGGTTGGCTCTATACGCGACCCGCGACGCGTGTTCGGCACATTCAAGCAGTCAATTGCAAACCGTTCCAAGAAGGATGTACTCCACTTGCCACCGGGAGCGCTAGTTCGACAATTGTACTATTTGACCCTCGAGGAAGCGCCGCCATCCCACGTTTTCTATAATACGATAAGATTCAGAGCGACCGCGACCACTTGTCTTTGTCAATATCTCGGACACCCCCTTTTTTTTTTAATCCAGATACTCAGACGCGCCCGTGTTCACGCGCACTTGCTCTTTCCGATAAGCAGGGAAGCTCGGTTGGGGTGGTGTCGGGCCTTGCGCATGCGCTGCTGAGCTCGTCGCTTCGCCGGCCGGTCGACGCTGGCGCGGTACTGGTAATGAACTTCAACGTGCATGGTGAAACGTCACTTTGTATTGCCACTGTAGATTAGCAATGCAATGTGTTTGCGAGCGATTGGAGAAATGAGAAAGCGGGCACTGTCTACAGTTCATGCCCCTGTAGAGTAGTGGAAATGTTCCTCCAAGTATTAGGTTTGTAACTTGCGCCTACGAACATGAACTAAACAAAGAAAATGGTCTGCAGCCGCCTTCGCTCCATAAGATTCCCGTACGAAGAAATTTGCGTGCGCAAATGACAGAGCAAAAGAGACAAACCATGTAAAGAAGAATGGCTGCCTTTTACGTGATCTCGCGCATAAAAGCAGACGATAGATTAATTTTAGCCGTTCATTTTGATTTGCCGAATGTAAACCGGAACACCTTCTCCACGCGGTCTTCAGATTTGAATGGCAATCAATCACATCCTTTCTTTTTTTTTGTTTCTGTTTGTTCTATCTGGAACCGAAAGAATTCAGAACGCCATTTCAATCTTACATTCGATTAGATATCGTGACTGGTATGCTGAAAAATCACGCCTTGCGTTACGTCTCCCCTGGTATATCTGGTGTTAACCTTCATGATCACGGCATTAAAAATCGCCAGTTCCCGAACTTTAATCGCGCCCAAGATAAACCGATATGCTGGATTCTTATTGTCATGATTTTATAGAAAGCGCTGGTTCTATGGCTAGCTTTGAGGAAAAGAAGAACATCGTTCAGGAATCTATAACTCAAAACAACTAAAAAATCTGCCGGCAATTCGTACTACAACGAGAGTACTGAGAATACTGGAAAAGATGAAATCCAATCATGCTGCGAGGAGCCGACAAATGCAATTGAACCAACGAACTGAACTGAAATTATTTCATCAAGACATGCCCCGAAAAACGTGGCCACTTTCAATGATAATTTCAAATCTGATTTCTTTTTTTTTTACGACGGATAATAATTATCTTTCCAATGGCGGATGTGAAAATTTCAGAGCACGGCATTTTCGAAATCCCAAGATCCCGGACGCATTCTCTCTTATTTAAGTATTTT
>NC_092823.1:14271930-14309430 GCF_023375885.2 Dermacentor andersoni | reverse complement strand
GAACGCTGCAGCTCCGCCAACGGGGCACCCACGTTCTCGAAGGAGACATTAGAGACTTTTAGCAGTGCGAAGTTACCGTACGGAAAGCGCGGAAATACCGTACCGGCCGCAGACTGCGCATGCGCGCGCTTTACCGTACGTAAACATTTTCCGCGCGGTATACGAGACGGTAAGTAGTGTCACGTGGGTCACGTGCGCACCGAGTTTCGCGAACCAAGACAGTCCAAGCCAAGACACAGCTCACACTACGAAATGGCGTCCACCATGGAATGCGCACCATGTGTGCCCGTTTCTCGCGTGCGGTTTACGCGGACTGACGACTTGATATTACTTCAAGTCGTCAACGAGTTTCAGCCAGTGTGCGACCCGATGAGGTGGCAAAAAGTCGCTAAAGTCGTCGAGGAAAAAACGGGCAAGCCTTGTACATCTCGCCGCGTTAGAGAGAGGTTCGACCTCCTCCTCATTCAATTTCGCCGCAAGGACAGTAAGAACCGTGGCAAGTGAGTATATTCTATGCACGTTACTTCAAAGTCATTGCTTTGCCCCGGACCTTCGATCCTGAAAGTGTGTGTTTCGGCGTAGGTCGGGTGTGGAAGAAGTAGTTGACGAATTCGATCAACTACTACAGCACATCTCCGACTTGGCCAGAGAGTGGGGATACAAGCCGCGCGCAGTGGACCGCCAGAGTAGGCAGCGAAAAGCCTGTCAAAGCGCCGCAGAAAGCGACGCACCGACTGCAGCGCACACGCAGCCTGCTGCAGCCCAGTCGGTGCGTACTACAGCTGCAGCAGAACGCAAAGCCAAGGCTGTGCGAGCCTTCTCTGCTACTCCGGTATCCGCCGCCGGCGGCCAGTCCTGCTTCGGTAAGGATCTAAGCACACATTTGGTGTTGCATTTTTTCCGATTTGCCCGAGTTGTCATATGTGCTATGCTAAACTTTAAGCCTCGAAATGCTAATGTAAGAGCTGGAAACTTAAATGTGAAGTCCATAGTTCCGGTATTGATAGGGAGCAGGAAAATGTCAGTTGTAGATAGTTCAACCGAAGCGGTGACGTTTTAACTGGAATAAAATTTTCCTGTTTTTAGTACAAATGTACTCGCTATGGCCAGAAATAAAGTTCAACAAGTTGCTACACATTTATTCATTGTGATACTTTGTTTGCACATTTCAGGGCTAAGAACAGCTCGCAGCAGAGCAATGAACAATGATGCGACTTCAGTCATGCTGTCACTTGAGTGGAACTGTAGTCGTAATGAGTGCAAATACACCGGATGATCACAAACCTAGATAGTTGTTATCAGCAGAATAGGACTGTAGGTACAGCGTGAGGTGGAGAAGATAGACAGGAGAAACACACAGCACTTTTATTTCACCTGCTTTTAATACCAGTATTTCAGCTGTTGTATCAACAAATCCCCTGAAAAGCATGCAATCTGCTTGTGCCAGCCTAAGTGGAAGCTTAGCAGTAGTTTATGAATGAGCATCTGCATTTGGATATGTTTGAACGTTCATACTGTTGTGATAATGTGTGACTGTTTCACATTGCAGAAGTATTGTAAACGTCCAATGAAACTAATGCTTCTGTCATGCTTCTGTGCCACATAATGTTGAACAGCAATGTATCTCTCTTATGCAGATGGTGACACACATGTAATGTCGCCTGCAGCATCAATGCTGCATGGGATGTATGCAGACGAAAATGATGATCCGGGCATCCTTGCAGACTTGGATAATTTCACGCCATCAAGACCACACAGCTGTTTGAGTGCTGTTGCTGACACAGCTGAGCCACAAATTAATGAAAGAGGTCAGAGCACCATTTGTGGTTATGGTTCCTGTGACAGCAACAGCCCTCAAGCATCTTGTATGGGTCTAAGTGGTATGAAGGAACCCATTAATGCAGGTATGGTTTAACATCATATTAGGTGCTATAATTTGCTATGCCACCATGCTACAAAAAGTTTGTGCAGTGACTAACTGTGAGGTGTCAAACACTAGGCACATGTCTAGCAAAATATTTTGCACTTGTATCAACCATTGAAACCTATCATCTGCCTTGCATTCACATTTTGGAGTGTCCTTACACCCAAAAGAAGCGAATTCAAGTTAAGGTGCAACCACACAGGCAACTTGAAGGGGTTGTGCGACCATTTGCAACTGGCGACAAATCTTCCTTGCATTCACATTTGGGAGTGTCCTTCCGCCCAAAAGAAGCAAATTCAAGTTAAGGTGCAATCACACAGGCAACTTGAAGGGGTTGTGCGACCATTTGCAACTGGCGACAAAAAAGTGACTGAATCCGACCGATGCTCACACCGGCAAGCCCAGTTGAGCGTGACGTGCAAGTCACAATCCGGGAGATTATTGTCCTCAACGAAAACTCTATAGGGATCTATGCAGTTTGCGCACACTTCGCTGGTTTTGTGTTCCGGCAACAGCTATGGAGTTTGATGCGAGCAAAGAGGAAATTGTCATCACTGTGCTGATGTGCTCTGCCATGGTGTCAGCTGTATCATCGCGAAATCCTCTGAAAAAGCAACAATAGTGCGTGCGCTTGTGCCTCCATTCTCGATAAGTGGCTGGCCATGCTAGCCACATCCTGGCAGAATTTCACGTGCATGACGAGGAGTGTTATTGAGAGTAAGTTCTTATGTCTAGTTAACCTTGTGTGGGAATCGGTGCGTACTTTTAGTGCTTTATTTTGCTGCTGTTTAGCTCCCTGCGAATGCTACTGCGTACATTCAACACATTGCTATAACTGCTGCACCCCAGCATCACGAGGCAAGACACCAACTACAAACACAGGGAAGGCGAGAGATAGAAATTTAAGGCGATGAGCTAAACGAGAACAAGGTGAAAGCAGGAGCCAATGTTTTCGTACAAGAATGTATGGAAACGTTGGCTCCTGCTTTCAACTTGTTCTCGTTTTGCTCATCAACTACACTCCTGTAATCCGTAGCGTAAACTTTATAATTACATTCCTGTAGTCTGCTGTGGTGGCGTCGACTTTATACGTGCGACCTACAAGGATGCCAGATGACAACACCCGCTAACATAACTTTCACCGCACTGCTGATTAGTTGAGCAGGAAAACATACATAAGGACAGGGTGGCTACCGTCGCTGTCAGCACTGCTCTATGTTTAGCAAGCACGCTTTGATTCTTACTGAGGTGTATGTTTTTTGCATCAAATATATTGAACAATATTATGGTAGGAGCATTAATTATGATAGCTACAAGCGTAATTAGAACTTACATTCTTGTACTTGTACCAAAACCAAACACTGCTGAATGTGCCTCTGGTGGCTACTTTTAAAAACTCATTATTGACCTTGTGACACAACCACAATTTCCTTGAGGTCAAACCCCCTTAAAATGTCTAGTGCTCCCTTATACTAAAGGAGTTTGTGGGTGCCCGTGTGACATGGGTATAAGAGAAGCAAAATAATGAGTTTCTTTCAAACAGCTGTTCTTTCAACAAAGGGTTGTGGTGGTAGATTTTATGAAAGTGAAAGCATCTACGAAGGAAAGAAAGTTCTGGCAAGTTAAGTGTTTTCATTGAGGTAACGCTAGCATATTGGGAGTAGTTTGATAAGATGAAACGCGCTGCACGATTTTGAATGGCTTCTATGCTGTTTATGAGTGTAATGTTAGCCGGGTCCCAAATGACGCATGCATATTCTATATTGGAGCGAACTAATGTTTTGTAGAGAGTTAGTTTCAGTGATGATGGTGCAGATGAGAAGTTTCGGCGCAAATAGCCCAACGTGTGATTGGCATTGCTACATATGTCGACATGCATGTGCCAGGAAAGGTTGCTGGTGATGTTTAGACCGAGGTTCGACCGACGAAAAGATGATGTTTAGACCGACGAAAAGGGTTCGGCTTAAACTGAGGACGACGCAACAAGCTATGGAAAGAAGAATGATAGGTGTAACGTTATGGGATAAGAAAACAGCAGATTGGGTGAGGGAACAAACGCGGGTAAATGACATCCTAGTTGAAATCAAGAAAAAGAAATGGGCATGGGCCTGACATGTAATGAGGAGGAAAGATAACTGATGGTCATTAAGGGTTACGGACTGGATTCCAAGGGAAGGGAAGCGCAGCCGGGGGCGACAGAAAGTTAGGTGGGTGGATGAGATTAAGAAGTTTGCAGGAACAACATGGCCACAATTAGTACATGACCGAGGTAGTTGGAGAAGTGTGGGAAAGGCCTTTGCCCTGCAGTGGGCGTAACCAGGCTGATGATGATACTTGTGCCTCTCTAGTACACTTTCCTGGCAGCCATGCACTTGGGGCTCATCACGTCAGTTGACAAGACTGATTTGGCTCTCATAAGCAAATTGGACACACAGTGTTCATTTTCTTACATGCACCCAAAATTCTCTCGGCTAACTTGTCCGATGACACAACACTTTTGGTTTTTTTAAATCTTAGTAAAGCGTTTCAGTAAAATTCAGTCATGAAAAATTTAGTTTGCATTCAACGTATCACCACTACATATTGAATGCAGTACTTATTGCAAGAGCCAGCTTAGGAACTGACAACCTGACAATAAACCCTTGTATGCTACCTCACAGCACCAAGACTGCCAAAGTATAGGCCTTTGTTATGTAATCTGTGAGAAGAACAGGGGGTTTGCAGGTGCTTTAGTTTCTGTTTTTTGCAAGGTACAGTATCATAGGTGTAGGACTCACGGTGACTCGGCAGTGCATTTTACGTGCTATTGCAAAAAAGTGAGCTACCAGCTTAAGTTGGCACACAACTTGTAATGATCAGAAGCAGAACATCGTTTCCCATTTTTATTCATACAAGCTGACACTTCTTAACAAGGAGCAGCAGCAACCTCTTTACAAAGAGAGATTACAAGACATTTGGCATTCCCTTGGCTACTTTTGTGGGAGAATGGTACTTTAACATATAACAGTACAACATGCTAATGATATCATTTGTGCACTCACGATGGTAATCTTTTATAGTTCATGACCGGGCAGTCACGGCAGAGAATCGAGAGAATGCTCGACGATGCACAACCACACGGCCACCACTCAGAGGTGAGTGAACAATGTTCTGAATAAACCTTTTGTCACAGGGTTATTTCACAACAAACTGCAACAAAACTTTTTACCATGTAAACAAATGTAGTTTCCAACAGTGTAGGTATAAATCACATATGTCCATGAAATTAAGTTTTGAAATAGCAGATGCATAAAAAATTATTTAACTTGTCAAAGTTCGAGTGCCGCAATTACTGCTTGCATGAAATTACACAGAACCCGGACCACTGAGAATAAGATTCTGGGTCTCCACACACGACAGCAGGATCCAAGTCCATGCGTGGTTCTTAGATCTGTGTCACATATGCTTACTACTAAGTTCCTGCGTAATATGTTGTGGTGCTATTCAGAGGCTACTCAGCCCTTCGCCTGCCGTTTTGTAGAAACTTGGACGAAAACATAATATAGGTAACAATGCCTTGAAGGTAGCACCTGTCTTTAGAATTGCCTATATATCTGTGAGCAGATATTTTGTTTAGCAACTTCAAAAAATGCTGCTGCCATCAGTCTTAAGGATATCGATCTTGGAGACAGAAAAAAAAAACATGATTACTAATCTACATATCATGGTGCCACCTGCTGGCTAAAAACTAGCCCAAAATGGTGTGTTCTTGAGGAATACAACAATGTATCCTACGAAATGTTCAGCTTTGCCCATAAGAACTACAATAAATGGCCCATTTTGCTCTGTTCGTAATTCCAGAACTGTTCGCCATAGCCAAGGCATCTTAGTCTCATATGAATGAGCATCTTTGCAGCCAAAAATGAACCCTAATGCTGCTTCAAAAGAAAGCTAGCATGTTTTGTAGTGTGAAATGTACATTTGTGCACTCTTCGCTGTGTTTTTGGTTTTTTCTCTAATTTTGGGAGTGGCACAGTCCCCTTACTACTCATTCTATTCACTCGGTTGTATTTTACCCGTTTCAGTCACTCAGTGAGTCAGAAAGTGCATGCTAACAAAATACAGTGCCTCAGCACAGTGCAACATTTAAAAATCTTGTAGGAATCTACTAAAAGGCACATTTGCAAAATTGTGCTATACAAGTTCATACCTTTAGCTAAAATAGATACAGACATTAAAAATCAACGTAGGACCTATTGAACATGCAGGAATATTCCTACCTAACCTTGGGTCTGTCTGTTAAAGCCGCATTTCTTTTCCCCATCACATCCCAAATTTGGACTTTGTGTAGATTAGTTTAGAAAAAAATATAATTGCACATTTGTAATCAGCACACAAGATTAAATACTTCCTACAAGTTTATTCGTCTAACAGAAAAAAAAATGGGGTGGTGAGGACCTACGTCCCCCTTAACCCCTAATGCCGTGACAAATTTCAAGAAATATTTGTAGAAGCATGTAATATTTTTAAGGACCTGCATATATTGTGCTCTTTCTGAAAGTTCTGCTAAATTTTTTACTAGCCTTTTTTGCCTAAATTGCAATAGTTCACAAGTTAACTCAGCATCAGTTTAAGAATATGCTCCGTGTGGTGGTAAGTTATCTCGTCATTGGCAAGTAAGGGGTTAAAGAATAACATGCCACTACCTTTTCGCACTAACACTGCCCGTTCAATACAAATATACAGCATGTCAGGTGTACCAGAATGATGTTCAGGAATAGCAAAATCTGCATGGGTGTAGCGACAGAGGGGTGGGGCATTGTCACATGGCTTGAAGCTTTTGCTCTTCATATCAAGCCTTAAGAGCATGCCCTGTGTTCAGTTCATTTAAATACAGTGGAGAGGATGCGAGAACAATGCGTACCTGCCATTGACTATTTGAATTGCCATTGAATTTGGACTATTCCATATGATTGTATAGCCAAGACAGATATCGCAGAAATGCTCCTGTTTGTCCCAAAGCACGCTTCTTTTCTTGTCTGGCAACCTATCCCAAGAGCACCCGCACAGTCAGCTTTGTGGAGCAGTTCCTGGCCTTATTGCCACAGCAGAAACAAGAGACCAGAGATGTTCTAGAAATGCATTTTGTTAACCCACAGGCTTTTGAAATTTCTTTATATGTGCCAAGTGTATCGCCCTAAAATGTGGTTTTGTCAAGAGTAACTATCCTGGAGTAATCTTGTCTCGCAAAAGAACATAACCTGTAACCACGAGCACATGCGGACCCTGTGTGTCAGTCATATAATTGACTAACCAATGTTTTGCAATTTTCCATGTTCGTGATTTTCCCCCCCATCACAGCAGTCGTACACTGCAATAATTAGCAAGAATGAATGGTACTGACTCATATTTTTCGAGCCATAGCCACAAGAACTTCATTGCCAGCTAAGTGAAATTTGCAGGAGGCGCTTCTGCCTGACTGGGAGCTTCCATATCTTTTTGGTGCAAAACCAAGATTGAGTATTGTCTTGCCACTTTGCAGCCAAATATAGCATCTTCATTCAAAACACAAATGGTCGCCGGACATGCCTGGCCGAACTTATCTTACCTTGCCCAGCATACATATTGAATCGTCAGTACAGTGTAATCTTTAAGTAATGCACTGCCATCGTAACTAACAATTGGCACTATTTTTTCCCTCAAGAGCTGCCAGTAATGGAAAATCAGCTGGACCCAACCAGCCAGAGTAGAATATCGCCCTCCTATTTGGATCGTGTCCGTAGGGACTACCCAGCCCCACAATACAACAGACGGACCCCAATAAGAGGTAAGACCAAACATGTTACCATGACACAGTAGCTTGTGTTATTAAACGCCTTGGGAAGCAAGTCATGAGAGTCAGAGGCGCTTCTTATGCCACAAGGAAGAAACGGTGACATAAATGGCACACGAACATATATTTGATGTAAAGAGAACAAACTGCTAATAGCATACACCACTGGCACATACAAGGATTAATGCAAAGTTTTTTTTTGGAAGGGGTTTGTTACTCGAGCTCAGTGTGCTTACTCAGCTGGCATTGCTGCCTCACACCAGGCACTGCTAAGGAATGGACAAGGGAATCTCGCAGATTTAAGTGTCCGATGACAGTCGGGACAGTTGCACTGAAACCCAGACATGTGTTGGCACTTGACCATGCCTTTCCCACATTCATTGACGCCTGATATAGCCAACATGTCTTCCCTTCTGCACTTGTCTTTGTCTCCCTCAGGCGATATCTACCTCTCCTTATCACACCTCAGCTGGTGTTACAATCATTGCGTACTGACATTAACTTAGCAGCCAGGACTACATATGCCACTAAATGTGGGAAACATCAATTTCTTAAGCTGAATATTTCATATTCCCAAAGATGGACATGTTTGTTTGACAGCTGTTACATAAATCTGAATTTTTGAGAGCTTACCTATAATATCCAGTTCATTCCTATTACACAGTAGATGCAGTGCTACGACGTGTTTGACGGAATACAATTGCAGGATGTCTCATGCTCGTCTTGTCTCTTCATTTCTACAACAGATTTCTTGTAACGCATGGCTGACATGATTCTGGTTTATCATCGAGTATAAGTTCTAAGCTAACCTGCACCATTCAAGTCTGGCTATAAGTGCACAAAAGAAAATGAATAGCATTTCGACTACATTTTATGTCAAAATTGCTTCGGTTTTAGATGATGCCTCTGTGTAACTACAACAGATTGAGAACATTTCCTTTAAACATTCAGGAAGCACAGTATGCAAGATTGACAGTGAAGTCAGCATTGTTTCACACACCAGTCTTCTAAACAGTGTAGTCCACCGAGAGACGAGTCAATTTTTTGGACTTTTTTCTTTACTACCTTAATTTGAGGATCAACTTGTCAAGAGGAGTGGCAATGAACAATGCAGTTGGATCGGCAATCCTCCAACATAACCACACGCTGTGACATTAGCAAAGAAGGCAGTGTATTCCTCATCTGGTGCACCCAAAGTGCTCGGAATTATGTGGAACACAATGAACAACACTTATCTGTTCAGCACGAAGCACATAAGCCTTTGAGGACTACAGTAAAACCTCGTTAGACCGTACCTGCTTAAACAGTAATATGGTTTTAAAAGTAGTAAAGTCAAATCCCCGACTCAGCAGCCACTGAACATAAAGTGTTTTGTATTCGCATAAACCGTATCAACTTATTGCGTACGTATTGGTTTACAACTAGTGTTTCCACTTTTCGTCACGCAAACATGGCGGTGCGTCGCCTCCATTGAGTGGCCTAAGCCTTAGAGAACAGAACGGCCTCGAAGCGCCTTGTGCATGCGCGCGTAAAGCAACATCAACATAAATTCAGCGCCTTGCCAGAGGAGCGTTGTGCCGTCGTGCAAACAAGCACTCGCGTCATGCTGGATCTCAGATAAAGAAAGACACCGTTCGTGCTATCGAATGTGGCACGAGGAAGTCGGCACTGGCACGAGACTGCGGTTTAATTGTAATCATATGGGTGCTGAGTCGTCATAATTGCTTCTTTGTCTTTGCAGGTGTGCAACGGCACATTGATATGACAGTTGCATATCTTGAGTCGCGGTCGCAGCGGGAGTATGAAGTTGACACCCGTCGCCTGCAGCTTGAGGAAAGGAGGCTGGAGCTGCAGATAAAGCAGCACAGCGACAAGATGCGGCTCAAGGAAATGGAAATGCAAGAGCGTCTAGTGGAGCGAGAGTCGCAAGCAGAACAGCGGCGCCAAGAATTGAAGTTCCGCCAAATTGAGCAAGAGGCCCTCGCAGAGGAGAGGCGCCTCATGGCTGCTGAGCGCCAAGCCTACATGCAGCATCAACAAGTGCAGCTGGAAATGCTGAACAATTTATTCAGTCAAATAAAGAAATAATAATGAAAATAATTATCCACTGCACTGTATCATGAAGGTACAAAAGAAACCCAATACTGGTTTCTTGCAAACTTCATTCTGATCCAGACATCAAACCAGGGACAAACTTTCCAAAACAGTTGCTCTATACTACCTCAGTTACCCAGGAGGCTGTCCATTAGCAGAGCATGATAGACTTGAATGATAGTTTGAAAAGGGACAAAACATGCACATTTGAACTTTTTCCAGCAAATACAAAAGTAGTCTTTCAATAAAGTAGTTCACTCATCTGTGTTTATGAAGGCACAACATAACAACCACATCAATACTGCTCAAGGTGCAACTTTTATTACGTAACTGCTGACGCCTCACAAGCAACCATTGCAGCCTGCATAACACCCACTATTAAAGGGCCCCTGAAACAGTTTGGACAAATTTTGTAGACATGTAGTATGCAGCTGAAGTTAATTATTCGTACCACAATTTGTGTGAAGCATCTCGCGTTAAGAGAGCTACGAACGATCACCAGCTACCCTTCTCCATAGCCATGCATTTTCTCAACACAGTTGCGAAGTGATCGGGGCTAAGCTCCGCCTTCACTGGCTCTACGCCATTACAGTACACCATGTTGTCTAGGACCGCGCGTGCGAAGCCTCTCTGCCAGCCGCATGACAGTCGACCCCAAGCAAGAGCAATTGAAGCAGTGTGCATTGCAAGCATTCTGTTGCAGCACCGAGTGTATCCAGTATTCCTCTCACCACAGGCGAGCTGGGAATTTCAATGGATTGGTGGAGGCATAAACTCAAGCGACAGCACGATGGTGCTGCAGTCACCACGCTCGTCTGCTGCCTTGCAGCATGACAGATTGCCAGTTGTTACGTTTGGGGGCGACAATGTAACAAGGGAGAACTGTGGTGCTTGCAAAAATAAAAATAAAGATGAACTCTGACGGCGGAGCTCTCGTCAACACAGTGCATGTTGTAACACAAGCAAACAACACTTGCTTTGTGCCGGAAGTGCTTTTCAGTGCAGTGAGAAACTGCCCTAGAGCATTCTGTTTTGGTTACTTGCTTTTCATAGAAACAAATTAACTAACATTCCAACTATAATGAGCATTTGTTCACCATAAAGTTGGAAAAATTATTGATGACGTGCCCTGGGCAGCCAATTGGATAGCTCGCCCTACTAGAGTCATTAGGGAAACTTGCATGAAATGGTCAGGGGCAGCTGAAAATTCAGCCAAGTGGCATGCTGCGATCGGTAGCGATGTACATTCTTTATACTTTATAATAAGTTACAGACTTTATGTGGAGCACTTAGATGTATCAATTAATTATCAGGATGACCTACTACACAACACAGTATGTTTGTACAAAATCGTTTCAAGGTCCCTTTAACACTGTGCTACGCTATACAAACTAAAATAATACAGCCGAAAAGCCAGATGATGGAGCTGCACATCTTGAATGACCAGTTCCAGCAAATAAGCATTGGTAGTCTTTAAACATGGTAGTTCATTCAACTGTGTTCATGAATGCACACCATAACCACATCAACACCACTCTGACAGCAGTTGTGCACAAAGTGCAACTTTGATTGCATACCTATAGGCTTAAGCATAGAAGCAGTCATTGCAGCCTGCAGAACACCTACTTTAACACTGCACTATACAACCTAAACTAAGTAGCACAGCAGAAAAGCCACATGACAGAGGTGCACATCTTGAATGACCTATTCTAGCAAATAAGCATTGGAAGTCTTCGAACACTGTAGTTAATTTATTTGTGTTTATGAACGTACAACCATATCAATGCCGCTCTGGCGGTTAACAGTTGTGGCGCTCAATGTGCAACTGTAAGCATAAGCATATAAAGCCAGAAGGGGACACAGGGCTTGCAACACTGACGTAATACATTGCTTGGGCTATGGCAGAAGAGAGGGCATGGAAGGATCGTCATCTGCAGATGCAAGTTGCAGCTATGGGGGCAGTTTGGCTTACATCCTGGCATATGACAATGCAGCATTTCAGTTTTTCTCGTATCCTTTAATAATGAACATTATTGAAAAATTCTTGCAGTACAACACTTCCAGCATGGTGCCTTACAGCTTGCAGTGTATATAAGTGTCGTGATATCATGATGCAGGTAGTGGTTACGCAATGGCAGAACATTGCAATGTTTTGATGCTTGCCACGACTCGCTCTGTCGCCTCCTATGCTGCTAGTGGTTGCGATGCCTAGGCATAGCCGTAAGGCCCACCAGACATGAGACTCCAGACACATTTGTAGGACCCCGATTGCCACGGCTGTATGTCTCAACTATGAAGAAGACTCACTGCACAGCCACATTGCCAACGCACGGCTTGGTTCTGCTCACGCTGCTGGTTGCTGGCATCTTTTTGGACCGCCTCGACTGCCTTGCCATTCTCAGTGACTGTTCATGGCGTTGTTTATATTGTCGAGTTTATTCCTGCCTGCTCGAATGGCGTCATCTTCGGATGGGACTTCTTGTCCCGTCATAAAGCCGTAATCGACTGCGCACGCACTGAAGTTGAATTTTCACCTCTGTGTGATGCACCATTGTACGAAGATCGTGATTGTCCTTCTAAACCTGCCATGCGCGAGGATAGATATTCCGCCTGGCTCCTTCGCCGTCGTACCCATATCCTGCGATGTCATCACTGATGCAACAGTCCTCTTCACGCCTGGCAGCGAGTCCTCTGGCAGCGAGTGCTCTTGTTCTTCTTGAGCTAGAACATATCTGAGAGACCATTAAACATGTGCATATGTAACTCCTCGTCTGGCCGTTTCGCTTTTCCTTCCTGCCTACAACATGGTGTCAGATGAACGGGTTCTACCAGTGGACATCGGCTCCTAGTCCTCCTCCATGTAAACGATACCAGCAACGAAACGCCGCCGGTGAGCTGGTTCCTATATGCACATCTCGGTACTCAAGCAAAGCGAACCCTTAACGTCCAACGCCATGGCGTCATTCGTAATTCGACCGCCGGATGCCTTCAACTTTTCGTCACCGAACAAGTGGCCGAAGTGTTAACAAGGATTTCAACGTTGCCGAACCTCTTCAGAGTTGTGCATAAAGTCCGAGAAGCATCAAGTAGACGCACTACTCTACATCATGGGCGAGTGAGTCGAGGAAATCTGCGCCACTTTTGCTCTCTCTGAAGAGAAGTTCAAGAAATTCGATGCAGTCGTGGAGCAGTCCCTGTGACGCAACGTAACCTTTGAACGAGCCAGATTCAACACCAGACTGCAATAAGACGGTGAGTAGGCCAAAGATTTTGTTACTGTGCTCCACACACTTTCGAAAGACTGCGAGTTCGGTGCTCTTTGAGAAGAGTTCGTGCGCGACCGCCT
Source organism: Dermacentor andersoni (assembly GCF_023375885.2). Taxonomy (NCBI): domain Eukaryota; kingdom Metazoa; phylum Arthropoda; class Arachnida; order Ixodida; family Ixodidae; genus Dermacentor; species Dermacentor andersoni. The sequence continues at coordinate 14,296,254 of NC_092823.1, read as the reverse complement.
CGTAGTTCGGATAAAAGATACCGTAAAAACCCGCGTATAGTACGAGGTTTTTTTCCTGTTATTAGCGTCCCAAATTTCCGCCTCGTACTATATGCGGATCCGGACAAAAATTTCAAAGTTCGGCTCGAAGTTTTGGTTTCGTTATTGCTGTGTGGCTACGGCTTGGCTTCGTAATATCTGCATGGCTACGACTTGGCTTTGTTATTGCTGCCTGGCTACGGCTTGCCTTCGCTATTGCAGCGTGGCTACAACATCGTTTCTTTCTTTGTTGAGTGCGGACCTTGGCAGTTCACGTGTTAACCGCGCTTCGCGAAGTGCATCGTTTTTAGTGAAGGAGCACGATGTCGGGGGCACGGAAGCAGTACTCGGCAGCTTTCAAGCGAAATGTGATTTTAGCGGCAGAGGAAATCGGCAACAGTGCGGCCGGGAGGCAGTTTGGCGTCACCGAGGGAAGTATCCGCGGATGGCGACGGCAAAAAGAAGCACTTTTCGAGTGCAGCGGAAAGCGAAGAAGCTTTCGCGGCCCGAAGAATGGGGCATTCCCTGAAATTGAACTCAAACTGACGGAATTCGTCCGAGAACAGCGAGCCGCGCATCTTGCTGTGAGCGTGGAGCTCATGCAGGCAAAAGCCAGGGAGCTTGCGAGAGAAAAAGGCCTAACGAGCTCCACCTTCAAAGCAAGCAAGCATTGGGTTTATCGGTATATGTGCCGTGCAGGATTTTCATTGCGCCGGAGAACTTCAATTTCACAAAAGCTGCCGGAATCGTTTGAAGAGTTACTGGTGGCTTTCCAGTGCCGCGTTATTTCGTTGCGCAAGTTGAAGAACTTTCAGCTAGGGCAAATCGGCAATGCTGACCAAACACCAGTTTATCTGGACATGCCATCGCCCCTCACCGTGCACGAAAAGGGCTCGAAACAAGTTTGTGTCCGGTCCACTGGGAACGAGAAGACGCGTGTTACCGTCATGTTGTCATGCACGGCAGACGTCCGCAAGCTCCCGCCCTATGTCGTCTTCAAGCACAAGACAATGCCGAAAGGTGAGCTGCCGAAAAATGTCATCGTTAAATGCCATGAGAAAGGGTGGATGAATGAGAGTCTTGTGCTCGACTGGATAAAGTCCGTTTGGTGTAGGCAGCCCGGTGCACTGTTGTCGTTCCCGTCCATCCTCGTGCTGGACGCGTTTCGTGGCCATTTGGCCGACTCGGTGAAGAAGCTGTTGCGTGATTGTAATACTGAACTCGTCGTTATCCCTGGTGGGATGACGTCTCAGCTGCAGCCTCTAGATGTTTGCGTCAACAAGCCTTTCAAGGACGCGGTGAAGCGGTGCTACGCAGAGTGGATGCGGTCAGGTGAACCTGCAGTGACGCCAACTGGGCGGCTGAAGCGGGCATCGCCAGCCACGCTGTGCAAGTGGATCGTGGACGCATGGGCGAGCATCCCAGAAGACCTTGTGCGTCGCGCTTTCAAGAAGTGCGGGATCTCGAACGCGCTCGATGGCACCGAGGACGAGTACCTCTGGGAGGATATGTCAGACAAGGAATTGTCCGATGAAAGCGCAGCGGAGGACGACAGTGAATGAAGTGCTGAGTCTGATTTCAATAAATGTTTTCCCCGAGTTTCCCTCACTCGTATTATACGCGGGTAAACCTTTTTTTTTCCATTTCTCGTCCCAGAAATTTCACCTCGTATTATATTCGGGTTCGTATTATACGCGGGTTTTTACGGTAAGCAGCTTTGCACCAGGCTACAACTCGACGCAGACCTCCCTCTTCAGAAGGCTCTTGAGTCCATCCACCAGATTGAGAGCATCCATCAGCAATGAGTCGAGCTCCGCCAGGAAGTGCTATGTGTGAACGAAGTTGCGTCCGCTCCCCAATTCGGGTACTTTGAAACAGGACAAAAGCGGCAGCTATTCATGTGGGGCAAACAAGCCATCTTCATCCTACGGCAAAAACAGCATGCAGAAACCATGCTGTTGGTGCGGTCAAGAGTGTCACCTTTGTACTCTGTGCCCAGCACGCTCGCAAGTCTGCAGAAATTGCCGGTAAAAGGGTCATTACGCCTCCGTATGCATGTTGCGGCGCCTCGATTGTGTCGAAACGCAACTTGGAGTAATCAAGACGTCTGATGCTGTAACGTGAGAGGCAAGTCTTGGTTCAAAGTCAGCCAGTAGATTTCAAAATTGACATGGGCACCGACGAAACTGTCCTCCTGAAGCAAGTACTTAAGGGGCAGACTTTTTCTTTCAGCTCCTCCTTGCCAGCTACATGGTCCAGACAGAAAGCTTCTTCCAGCCACACGAGTGGCACAACTTATTGCAACATTATTCAAGATACCCTGAACTGGCTCGGCTTGAGAAGCTCATGTCTGCAGCTGTGGTCAACCACTGCAAGTCATTTTTTGCACGCCACGGGATTTCTGAGGAAGTGGTTTCCGACATCGGCCCGCAGTTTTCGTCAACTCAGTTTTCACTCTTCGCTCAGAACTACGCTTTCAAGCAAATTACCTCTAGCCTTCACTATCCTTAGAGGAATTAACTTGTTGAGGCTGCGGTAAAAATCAACACTTCCATGAAAAAAACTAAAGACCCTTACTTGCCCCTTCTAGCTTACAGGTCGACTCTTTTGAAGAATGGGTATAGCCCTGTGGAACTACTGATGGGTCGTCAGCTAAGAATCAAGCTTCCTCTTAATTCCACCAAGCTGACACCCCAACTGCCGGATCAAGAGAGCCTTCGGAAGTTCGAGGAACAGTCCCGGAAACTTAAAAGAAAAGACTTTGACAGACGTCACGGAGTCTGTTACCTGCCGGATCTATTCTACGAAGATGTCTGGTTGACAGACTTCAAGTGCAAAGTGACAGTACAAGCCCCAGTTGATGAGCCTCGGTCCTACTGGGTTAACACCGACACTGGTGCTGTACGCAGGAACAGGACCCAGCTAGTTCGCTATTCCCCTGCTAAAACGCACAGCTCGACTCTGCTCACGTTGCTGGTTGCGGCACCTTTTTGGATGGTGCTTCAGGCTGCCTCGCCAATCCAGGTCGCTGTGCCCTTTGCATAATAAGCCGCTAATAAACCTCTTCTCACAACGTTCAAGGGGGACCTCAATAGGTGGACAGGCTTCTGGGAAAAATGTGAACAGGCCATCTGCCTCTATGCTTTGATGCAGCAGCAGCGATCTCTGGTTTGCCCACGTCCGAATCATGCTACGCAGATGCCATTGTACTGTTGAAGGAAAGGTTCAGCGATCGAACAAGAATTATTCAGCACCATTAGACGGCACTGCAACATCTTTCAAACGTAAAATCAGCCAACGACATAGCTGGTCTTCGAAGGTTATATGATGCAACATAGCTAAACATCTGCTGTCTGCGTGCACTTAAATGGACACTAAAGGCAAGTATTAAGTCAAGATAGAGTGATAGATTAGTGCTACTTGTACAGTTCTATTTCATATTTAGAAAAAAGAACTAATTGAAATTGCCCTTGATAATTACAGAGGCGGTCGAAGGTTTATGTTTTCGCTCGACTCTGCCCTGCCCACACTTTCTCGTTTCAGTAGTTTCGTTATCACATAGTGCTGCGCTGGTTTTGTTGGCTTGCGAAACTCGCACAAAATGCAAGTAGCAGAGAATTCACCTTCCACGTGATTTTGCGGGATTCCTGAGTGGTCTACGCCACTTGACCGAAAAGCAGCTGCAGTGGCAAATCCACTACTCTGCCTTGGCTTAGTACCGCCGTCTGCCGGGTGCCGTTTTACTCACCGACGGCAGCAAAGGGTGGTGAAGGCGTATGTAACGTCACCACTCCCCCAGTTGGGTGGTGGGAGATATTAATTTCGAAAAAGGTATTTGGGCCCTTAAGATGCAATTTTCTCGTAAACTAAGTCTTTTCTTGGCTCAAAACAAGTGTTGCAAGGTTTCTGAAATGGTATTTGAACAGTCCACACTGACTTAGTATTTGCCTTTAGTGTCCCTTTAACATGCCATCCTTAACATTATCAGTGATGCTCTGTTGCACAAGTAAATGCTAAGGACATTTGCTCAAGTATTCTAAAGGGGATTCTAACTGTAAAATCTCATATGGAATGTGGCACCAGATACTCGTCAAGTGACGGGGGGCAAACATCAAAAAAGTCAGACACTTGACTGCCATACAGACATGTATGGCAGTTGGCAAGAAGGGTTGCCGCACGGTACATGCGCCCCACTCTCTGATATGACATCTTTTGATTTTTGTGGAAGTCCACAAAAGCAAACTCTGTGGCAACCTTGGCGAAGCCCCACTCCACAGCTTGTCGCACCCTGCTCATGCCCTTGTTAAAAAACGCTTCATAAGGCTGCAGGGTAGTACCTCCAAATGGCTTGTATAGGAGTGGGAGCAAAGGGTAGGCTGGGTCGCCATAAATGACAAACTTCCTGCCCATTGTGACTTTCTCAAGGTTCTCGTAGAGCTTGGTTTCCTTGAGAATGCCTGAAATGCAAGAATGTTTTTTTAAGATCGTGCAGAAACAGTGGTGATGCACTTTACATTCACATACTAAAACAAATATTTTATTATTAAGTAGACCTATGTAGATTCCAGGGTTCAACAGTTCAACAGAAACCCGTCTGGTCAGGAAATATTGAGCGCGGACAAAGCCTTTTTGACCGATATTAAATCAAACTGGGTCACCCAATATTGCAAATAAAATATTAAAATTTGGGTTGTATCTATAACACAATGTAAAACAGTAACTTTTTTGAAGATTTTTCTTTTTAATCTACACTTTCAAAAAACATGTTAAGTTGTCGCTTTTTTTTTTTTTAACTGTGAGCGCTTTGTTTTTCCGTTTAGCACCACGTAGCCTAAAGTCCCGTCCCCATAAGTGCATTTAACTTGCCCGCTTCGATTAAGTGCGTAAGCATTTCTATGCTTACCCTATGAGAAATTTATCACATAACACAATGAATGGCTCATACCCACTTAAGCAATGGTTCATAGCCCTTAAGCAAAAAATGCAACTGCTCATACCTATGTAAGGCAGAGGCTACAAGCACTGAGCAAAGTGAGGCGAACAGTGCATACATTCATTCAAATCACCCATACAACACAGAACATCATATGTTTCAATAAAGAACAAGCTCAAAACAAGCATTCAAACCATCAATAAAACACTGCATATCCCCCTCAGCAAATGTAGTGATGGTTTTGCAACACCTTTGCTAAATTAACCATAAGTTAATTAACACCAATGATCGTGGGTTTAAGTGCTGTAATGAACTCTATCTTAATTAAACCTGCCTTATGTTCGCTATCAAACGTGCAGCAAACAATCAATGAAGGTTGATAAGAGTTTATACTGGTCAGATGAAGTTCCATAATGCTGATAATGACACCAGGCTGCGTGGAGATAAGCAAGTGGCACAATGCTTCCGCATACTTACCTACCTGAGCAAGTTCTGCATAAATTTTTTGTCATCTACATTAGCGATATCGCCAACTGTGTTTAACTCCACACCTATGCTCTATGCAGATGACAGGACAATAGTAGGAATAGACTCATCAATTCTTTCCCAAACTACATACATTATTGACCTCAACAACTTGACAGAATGGTGGAATCTCAACTCTCCAGATTAATAAATCTAAAACTACATTTATGATCTTTAACTCTACCTTTAAAACTTCAGCCTACTCTCTAGCAATGACATTCTAACAACTTAAATTATGTGCTCTTAAGCAATGTTCCTTCCTATGTGTTATTTTAGACTCCAACTTTCTTCATGCACATCAAAACAGGTCGCCTTGCGGCTATGAGCTATGGGACCTCCTTCCGTATATTTCACCCAATATGTACCACCTTTGCAAATAATAAACATTCTTCGATTTGATTGGAAGACACACTGCCATTCCCATGTGGCATTTTGCCAGGTCTGTTGTTTAGAAACGAACTCTTGTGCTTGTCAAGATGTCAATATGCAGAAGATGCATGTATATTTGAATGGTCAATGTGCAGGTCTGCCAGCACAGTTACTGCAACAACTGTTTTATTCCTGCTGAAATAAAGTGGCCCATTGCTCCACCGTGCTGTATGATAGCTTTATTGCTACAGCCAAAGCACGACAGACGTGCAGATATGAAGTTTTCCTGCATTAAATTTTCCACAACTCGATGCCCGTTTCCCTCTTTCTATTTTCACTTGACATTTTAGGTTGTCTCAAGCCAGTGGTTGCCACGCTAATTCTCATGCAACAGTGATGCACTATTCTTGACTCATGGGCTGAAAAGTGGCTCTGTTTTATGATCTCGCCACATATTTCAACTGTAAGGCCAACAACCTAAGGGTCAAGTTTCAAACCACTAAGATATGCACTTCTGTGGTGTTGTACAGCAAGCCTGATGTGTACAAGCCAGAAATAAAACCAATGAGCTCTTCAAATGCCAACAAACTTAGTTCAGAGCTTTCAGTAATCATAAATGAAAGCAGCTACTTTGCCATAAAGTAAATAAAAAGATTGGCAAATTTGGTACCAATGTCTGAAAGCACACCGCAAGTAAATTAACACAGAGGTTCAATTACCTGTGCAACTACATGCGCACAGTTTCTCGAGCTTTTGGATCACACGCACTTACCCGCATCATGACGTCGTCCCTTGAAAGGCCCATCCAGTTGGCAAACTATGCCATTTGGGCACATCACCGCTTGATATTTTTGCACGTGGTGCCTCTTGTGCCCTGAATAGTGCTCTTGCTGGTCCACCGTTGGGCGACAAATCTGACGTGCCGTTCCATCGATGAAGGCCCAGCAATTATCAAGTGGGGCACCCTTTGCATGGACAGCCTGAGAAAAAGAATAACAGCTGAAGATTGAGCACAGGAGGAAGGTTGAAAAGATATGTTGTTGCATAGAAGTTAAGGGTGGTAAAGTGAGCAAACCTTGTCAAAGTGAGTTCCTCACTTGCAATGCTAACATAACCCCCCCCCCGCTTCCCTCACTCCCCAAGTTTTCTAATGTGCAACCAGCACATTTTGACGTGCATCTTCTCTGATGTGTTAAAAATGGAAGCAGACAAGGTGAAACAGCTTAACTGACTTATTTGAGCGAGGCCCTCAAGAAAATTAAGCTTACATTTTTACCTTCACGCATGATGTGCACATTGGTGTCGCCATTTGTTTTGCCCAACATGTCCAGTGGTAGCAAATAAAAAGCAACGTGCATCGAACTGTGGGTGTAATGAGCCCCCTGCATCCTTTCACTTCCATCTGCTAGATATTGCTACAGGCAACCATTCTGCCTAAGGCACTACAAGTTTCTCGATCGTGACTGGCTCCATCCAGCGAGTAACGCAAAAAAGCGAATCTCACTCGAAAATTTCGATGCAGACTGGGCTTGATTTCGATCGAGTGCCCGTGAGGCCGAGGTATCGGATGGCGCGTCCAACGTGCCGCGCTCAACGGAACTTTTCATTTCTCGTAACGCTTAACATGCGCATATACTTCGAGCTGTTGAATGTTATGCAGAAAAGCAACTTTACTGACTGAACAATAGATAGACTGTAATTATGATGAATCATTAGGCAATGCAGAATTTAATCTTAATGCACGTCTGTTTATGGAGTGTCCGGTGCCTTCGAATAAAGTTGCGTAAATGTGACTCATGTATCGACAGTCCATCGCGATTCGTGCCTGAAGGAGTTTTACTAGGCCGACTCACCTCGGAGAATTTCTCGACGGCGAGCAAGTTCAGCCACTTGTGCGCAGTCATGTCAGCCAGCAGGTGGTCGAAGTAGTGCTCTATATGAGCTAGTACTGAAGACACGACGCTTGACAGCACAGAGCTGTGCCTGTTGAACAAGAGCTCCAGCTCGCACAAACGGTTGGGGTAGGCCAGGCGTCGAAGTGTCATACAGAGCGCCTCGTTGCCTGGAACCCGGACGCGCTGGGCGCTGACGACCTCTTCGGGAATCAGCAGAGCCGATGCAAGGTCTGCCAAGTCCATCTTTCGAAAGCGAAACAAGCGGTAAAACTCGTCGCTGTCCATCGCCTCCACATCCAGCAAACCGCGGTCGTATAAATTACGGCGTGGCGCTGGCTCCGGTTGCAGGAGACAAATGTCGTCTATTTCTCTGCATGACAGAGAGCGCAGTAGGAGATCGTCGCTAAACAGGCCGCGATGTGACATTGGCACTTAGTCAACTTCACCTATGCGGTGCCCAAAGAGAAAAACCTCCAATACAACGCAGACTTGCAACGCGGTCCTGCAGAAGCCTAACCAAGTACAGTGAGCCGTCGCAGTGACCCAGCAGCCAACCGGCTAACCACGGCCGCATGCACGCACCTATAAAACAAGGCTTGGGCTTGACAGCAAAATTAAATACTGCTAGTCAAAGGTTTATAGACGTTTTGCATATATGTATATATATAAATACATATATATAAACTAACTATCTTGGTCTCGGCACGCAGCACTTTTAATTTGCAATAGACACGATCATCATCGTCATATTACCGTTCCGTGTCGAGCAACCTGCACAGCTAAAACGTTTTCGGTCGACGCGGTACGGTAAGACAGAACGGTAATACCGTACCGTATACCGTACTTTCCGTAGCGCTGCTAAAAGACTCTATTTTCCGTTTCGCGGCAGTTCTCCGCCGCGCCGTGACTCTTCTCGCTCGCAGACGGCGCTGTCGCGTCGAACCGCTTTCGGGGGCCACCCTTCTCCTCCCCGCTCCTCGCAAGAATCTGCCCATTCCCATTCCTGCGACGAAGCCCGGAAGGGCGCCCACACAGCCGCGGTGACGTGAACAAGCGACCAGCTCTTGAGCTCGACGTACTTCGAAGGCAAACAACGCAACTTGCGATCACGCTGGCTTTGCGCAAGGCGCGGTAATCGGCCGGCGTTTCATTCCCACGTTTTCCGTGCACGCAAGCGTGCGCTTCCGACTCTCTCGCAAACGTGCGCGCTACATGGCAACAGACGTTCGCGCCTCGCGCTTGGACCGCTCTTTCCCTGCAGGTATCCGACTCCATCCTGCGGCGGTCTTGCTAGAGGCGCGCACTCGTCACGCTGCAGTAGTAATGCCTCGTTTCCGTCTTTTCGAAGATTTGGCACAACGGTTTGCCCACCGTCTCCTTCTCGTGAGGCCGCTGGCGCGTGGCTTTAGCGCTCAACGTACTGTCCATGATGCCGACGCGGTCAAAACGAGTCGACGGACGCACGTTCCCTGTGCGCCGAAGGCTCTCTTGATATGTGATCTGACCCTCAGACAGAAGAAGCCAAGGGAAGACCCAAGGCCGCAATGTGCGTTCAAAGAATCAGTGCTCAGTGTGTCCTGCAATTCGCACCAAGTCTCGCGGCTGGTTGCGTTCTTCATCCACCCGAGAACCGAGTGATCCACCGATTAGAGTCGTGAAAAATAGTTTGTTGAATTCAGTACAGTACAACCAGTGTTTTAGGCACGTGGCGTCTCCCTGTGTGTGGTTTCGAAGAGCGCCTTTGGGCGTGCGCTCCTCCCGTCTCGCTCTTTCGGCGGCCGCGTCTCAGCAGCTGAAAGCCTAATGGCACTCCACTCCTGCTACTCGCGCGTGTGTTTTGCGCCCACGCCTTCTTAGCTTGCCCTCGAGGTACCCTACGCCGTTTGCGCGCACTCGAAGCCGGTTTTACCTCCCAACCATCCACCGGACCCGTGTGTCTCGTGCGCACGTTCACATCGCTCCACGAAAAATTGCAAAAAGCGACAGAGCCATGAGTAGGGATAAGCCGCTGTGGAGTCTTCAACGGCTACATGGCCACAGGCAGGGTTTCACCCCCATCGGCGTGCTTCGCTTCAGTCAGCAGTAGGTTCATTGAAGGGCCTCAAACACACACACACTTTCGCATCGGCAGATCGCCGCAGCATAACCGCTGCTGATCCAACAGCCTACTGAGACGAAAGACAAGAGCCCGGCGCGCGTACTCGCGCAGCTCTCCAAAACCACTCGGCCAGTGCTAGGAACGGCTCCCTGCGCCGGAGCCACAACTAGTCTACTTGAGGCGGAAGACGAAGCCAGCAAGGGCCTGGCCGCAAGTGCGTTCGAATCCGGGACTAGAGTCCCTCGTCCGTCCGTACTTCCTCTTTCGACGTGCGGTGCCTTCCCAAAGCGCACAAGTCCGCTAACCGCAGAACGCTTCCGACGTAGCAAAGCCGCGTTTCCTTCGGTACTTCGCAGTAACGCCGCCTTTCCCTCGGCGGCGGGCGAATAGCCTGCAGACGTCGTCGCATTAAACCGCGATCTCGACACCTCGCGCGTCACGAGCAGGAGCCGACCGGCAGCCTCCGGCCCTTTCGGACTCGGTGGCACTTGCCGCGGAGAACGGGAGAGCGCTTCAGGCCACGGTTCCTTCCGTACTTGGCAGCCGCACCCTCATACCGACAGTTCCATGACCGACCGAGCGCCACACCGTTCCTTTAGTACTTCGGCGGCAACAAAGTCGGGTCGGTACTCCATACTCGCCGCAGGAAGCGACCGGCAGCCACCAGCCTTTTCAGACACGGCAGCGTTTGCCGCGGAGGACGGGAGAGCGCTCGCACCACGGATCTGTGTTTACTAAGCGGCAGCGGCATTACCTCTCGACCGTCAGTTCCTTGACCGACCGCACGCTTCGCCGTTCCCCTCGTACTGGGCAAAGCAGCAGGTCGGGTCGTCTTACTCCATTCCGCGCAAGAGCGCCGAAGCGGACAGAAAGCCCACCCAGTGTGCGTTACGCCGTTTCTACCCGCGGGCGCGGCCAAGCCAACCGTCCAAGGTTGCAGCCGGCGTCCACTGGGCGCAACAAATTTGGCACGGGGCGCCCCTCAAAATTCAGGCAGTCCCCGGCATGTTCGGGTATAGCCGTCCCCGCGTCCAAGCGGGGCCAGCGGCGGAAAGCGTCGGGCGCAGCGAGCTGCTTCACCCACACCGGGTAGAAACAATGGCGCTCGTCACCCTTCACAATCCGGTAATGATCCTTCCGCAGGTTCACCTACGGAAACCTTGTTACGACTTTTACTTCCTCTAAATGATCAAGTTTGGTCATCTTTCCAACAGACCGGCGCAACCGAAAGGCCGCGCCGGACATCGGTCCGAAGACCTCACTAAACATGCAATCGGTAGTAGCGACGGGCGGTGTGTACAAAGAGCAGGGACGTCATCAACGCGAGCTTATGACTCGCGCTTACTGGGAATTCCTCATTCGAGGGGAACAATTGCAAGCCCCTATCCCAATCACGAAAGAAGTTCCACGGGTTACCCAGTCTTTTCAGACAGGGATAAAGACACGCTGCTTCCTTCAGTGTAGCGCGCGTGCGGCCCCGGACATCTAAGGGCATCACAGACCTGTTATTGCTCTGTTTCGTGCGGCTAGGAGCCGCTTGTCCCTCTAAGAAGGTTGTAAGGTGCTGGGAACCCCGCACCTCTTTAATAGGCTAGAGTCTCGTTCGTTATCGGAATTAACCAGACAAATCGCTCCACCAACTAAGAACGGCCATGCACCACCATCCACCGAATCAAGAAACAGCTCTCAATCTCTCAATCCTCCCAGTGTCCGGGCCGGGTAAGTTTTCCCGTGTTGAGTCAAATTAAGCCGCAGGCTCCACTCCTGGTGGTGCCCTTCCGTCAATTCCTTTAAGTTTCAGCTTTGCAACCATACTTCCCCCGGAACCCAAACACTTTGGTTTCCCGGAAGCGGCCCGCCGAGTCATTTGAGTAACTCAGGCGGATCGCTGGTTGGCATCGTTTATGGTCAGAACTAGGGCGGTATCTGATCGCCTGCGAACCTCTGACTTTCGTTCTTGATCAAAGAAAACATTCTTGGCAAATGCTTTCGCAGTAGTTCGTCTTGCGACGGTCCAAGAATTGCACCTCTAGCGCCGCAATACGAATGCCCCCGTCTGTCCCTCTTAATCATTACCTCGTATTCCAAAAACCAACAGAACAGAAACGAGGTCTTGTTCTATTATTCCATGCAAGTTTATTCAGGCGACTCGCCTGCGTTGAGCACTCTAATTTTTTCAAAGTAAAAGCACCGGCCTTCTCGAGGCACACAATGAAGTGCACCAAGAAAGGACCGCCATGATGTTCAGTCCGAGCTGTCGCATCGGGTAGATGCACTACTCGTCTGGAACTGAGATCCAACTACGAGCTTCTTAACCGCACCAGCTTTAGTATACGCTATTGGAGCTGGAATTACCGCGGCTGCTGGCACCAGACTTGCCCTCCAATTGATCCTCGTTAAAGGATTTAGAGTGTACTCATTTCAATTACGGGGCCACAAAAGAGTCCCGTATTGTTATTTTTCGTCACTACCTCCCCGTGCCGGGAGTGGGTAATTTGCGCGCCTGCTGCCTTCCTTGGATGTGGTAGCCGTTTCTCAGGCTCCCTCTCCGGAATCGAACCCTGATTCTCCGTTACCCGTAACAACCATGGTAAGCAAGTAACCTACCATCGAAAGTTGATAAGGCAGACACTTGAAAGAAACGTCGCCGGCTCGTGGCCATGCGATCAGAACAAAGTTATCCAGAGTCACCACACAATACGGGCCGAAACCCGATCGATCTTGGTCTAATAAAAGCACCCGTCGCCCAAAGGGCTTCAGGCTCACTGCATGTATTAGCTCTAGAATTGCCACAGTTATCCAAGTAGGAAGAAACGATCTAAGGAACCATAACTGATTTAATGAGCCATTCGCGGTTTCGCCTTATTTCGGCATGTACTTAGACATGCATGGCTTAATCTTTGAGACAAGCATATGATTACTGGCAGGATCAACCAGGTAATCGTTCAACTGCGCGTCCAGCCTTTCAAGCAGGCCGGACGCCGTTTTTGCGATGCCGAGGCCACCTTCAGGCGCCCCAACACGCTTCGTTCTCGCAAAGGCTAGCACTTTGCACAGTCCGAGACGACGGCGTTCGAGCTCGCTACGGCGCCCTCGCCGCAGGGCCGGGTATCGCCACGCGGCAAGAAGCACGCAACGTTCTCGATAGACCGGTTGTGTCGACTCGATCGCGGCTTGCGGTTTCTCTCGAGCCCGCAGCACTGGTGGACCGACCGACACTTGCAACGTAGCCGAGACGGCAAAGCCGCTAGGCGACGGGTCACGCCCGCGCCTTCGGCGCTTTCGTATTTGACTCGTCCGAGGACGATGCGGAACACACTTCGATATCGTGGAAAAAGCGTCGTCCGACAACCAGCCCCTAACGCATCAAGCGGATGAGGCTGCAGACGTCAGCTGTAGGATCCACGGGGGCGATACCGGGGACACGCTTGACGGGCACGAAGCCCGCCGCATATCAAACACCCAGGTCGCTTTGGGGGCGACTGCTCTCTGGGACCCCCATATAATAGCAGCGATAAGTACCCAGACCTCCATGGGGCCGTACTCGTGCCACTTTCGACGAGCGTTTGGCGAAAATCGTGCCGCCTCGTAACGCCGCGAGCAAGATGGAAAGCTTACGCCGGCAGCACAATGCCGAAGTCGTGAAAGCGCAGCGCGTCCACCGAATGCGCGAACGGCAATTTCTCGCCAATGGCCAGTACGGTTTCCTGAACAATCGCCTTTCTGTCGCCCTACGGGGTCCCCGGCCGATCGATTCGAGGCACGCTAGCGCGGCCCCTTCGCCATTTCCGAGCACGAGTGCGAACAGTGCGGGCGGCGTGCTCGACGCCCCGGCTGACGTCGTTTCGCACTCGGTCTCTTCGCGTGGTCGCGGCAACGCCGCGGCCAACGACGACGTCTGCGCGGTTGTTTGCCGGTTCCCGGCGTGCTATAGTGCAGCCCTCTGCAGGGTGACACCGGCTCCGTCGTGGCCGTGCGGCGGCTTGTACGCAAAAGTTGCGTCAAAGGCGTCGCGCTCGCACCGCCCCGGCACACGTGGTTTGGGACTCGGTCTCTTCGAGCGCTCGCAGCGATGTCGAGGCGATCGCTTACGTCTGCACGGTTTCCGGTGTGCTACAATGCAGCTGTCTGCCGCACGACACCTCTTGGTTGCCGAGGCCAGCGCGGCAATTTACTGAAGCGAGCGCATTGCGCCCAGGCGGCAGGGACTTTGTGCTTTCGGGAGTGCTCTTGCTGTAAAATTTGAACGGCTGCAGCTGCGCGAAGCAAGTGTACTTATTTTTTCTCTCTCTCTCTCTGCCTTTGAGGCGACTGTAATTTTACCTTAAATGCAACTGGAGGCGGCAGCAACCTGATGAGAGTAGGTGGACTTCGGTATATGTTGTAATTTAGAAATTGCTTTCAAGCTTTGAGGACATACACCTTCGCGCCATCTGTTTTCCCCGTCTCTTTGGCACTTTATAGTGTGTGCTGCATGCTCTGCATTCCAAAGAAACACGCCTGTGTCTCTCCCTCTCTCACGTTCTTCTTTTTGTAGCTGCTGTTGTAGAAGATGCTATGTTCTTTACTCGCTGTAACATAGAGTGCTGGCACAAGCCAACAACCTTTGCGTATTTTTTTTTTCTCTTCCCAAGACGTTTCTGCCATTATTCACTGGCTCTCGTTCTTAGTTTGCAATGGAGCGTTAGCTCGCGCCATCTACCTTTCTTTCTGTATGGCAAAGTCCGCAGGTTTTCCTAGTTCCGTACACAGATGGCGCCAATGCGTTTTCGCGCCAGTTTCGAACGACCTCGCTGTACTCGTGTTTCTCATTGGAATGTTTCAAAGGGGTTTGCGAAAGGAGGTGGTTCTTGTGCAAGGCTGAGCTTTCCAGCTGCGTTTAAGCTATGCTAGCATGTGTGCGTATGTATATATATAAATATATATATATATATATATATGTAAATACAAAAACACACGCACACACACATGCATATATACATACTCACACGCGGTAATGGTAAGATGATGAGGTAGCACTTTTTTTTTTACAATGCCTGTGTTTCAGATGGCGATCTTTCTCCCCTCTATGTTTCCGGTTGGAAGGAGTGTGCAGCGTTTTCTATATTTATTTTTTCATTCACTTCTATGTTGCTCGTCTTCGTACATGGGGCATGCTACCTAATTGTACCGGTCGATTCGACACGTTGCGATCCGTCCCGGCCTGTGCCGTATCAAAATTTTGAGTGGGCCTTGCGGTAAATAAAAGAAATGAAGGAAATGCGCGTAGTATATTACAATTGCGCACGGGCTTGAAACGAAGCCCTCAAAGAAGGTCACCTTGAGCGGTCGCATTCAGACGGAAGTAAGCATTCCCCTTGCGCGTGTTTTCCGCTCCCCTGTTCCGTTTTCTACGAGGTTGCCTTCTTTGGTCTCGCGTTACAAGCAAGCTTGCACTCGGGTCTCGTTTCTACGGGACAGCGTTTCGTTAACAGCGAAAGACTGAGGCGTTGCGAGTTCATCCGTGAGATAGGGAGCGTTGAGTCTCTAGACAGGCTGAATTTTATATTGCCCACGCTGTTGCTGAGGTTACCAATGTCGGCAGGGCGCCCACAAGGCAGTAGTACAATGAAGTGAAGTGAAGGACATCGCTTCTCGGCCTTTTGGCTAAGATCAAGATCAAGTGAGTATTTCGTATCTGCTCTTTTCGGCACCTGGGACCTCCCCTGGTCCCAAGTGTGCCCACCCGAGCGTGTACAAGTCCTGTTCCTGGAACCTGGACCGGACCCTGGACCTGCCTGGCTCGGTTCTGCACCGCCCCCGGGATCTGGCCGTGACTGGCCCACTTGGATCCAGACCCGGCTTGCTGTTGCACCACCTCCAGGACCGGCCCACCTGGATCTGGCCCTGGCTCGCGGGAACACCATCGCCAGGTCCATCCCGAGTGAGCTGCGCCTGGGCTCCACTGGTCTGGAGCCGATCTTCCTTGGGTTGCTGCTGGGACACCATCAGCGACCCGGCGGACAACTGATGACCCAGGCACCTGCAAGGACCTGTTCGCGGCCCTCTACAAGCACCGGGGACTACTGAGGCACCAGCAGCTCCTGCTGAATCTCGACCCCACCGGTCCACCCACTACCAGAGTGCAGAGGCGTCTTGCGCCATCTGCACACCATCAGTCCACCAGATCGAGCCTCCTGTCTTGGTGGCGACCAGCGCCTCTGCGGCCATGGCCCCCGAGATGGACCCAAGTCGTGAGACCCCGCTGAGGGAGAACTGTTTTATGTTTAACGCGCCTGATGGTGACGTGTCTGTTGATGACCTGATAGACGCAATAGAGCTCACTGCGGGAGACGACAGTGTGTTGGGCCTCCAACACATGGGTGGAACAAGGTACCAAGTCTGCATGCGTACAGCCGCACAGGCGACCAGATTAATGGTAGCTGAAGGTTTCCGTGTTAACCACGTTAAGGTATCAGTGGAAGCAGTAGGACCACCAACTGCGTTTGTGAATGTGTATAGGCTCCCTATGTACATTCCCGACGAGGCCCTACTGTTCGCATTACAACCATATGGTAAGGTGAAAGGTGTGTCACATTCCAGTGTTCTCAGCCATCATAACAAGCTAAGCGGCGTTCTAGTGGCCCGAATGGAAATGTGTAGGCCAGTGCCCAACTTCATGACCATTCAGGGCCATCGAGTGATGTTCGAGTACCGCGGCATGCGTCGGGTTTGTGCGAGGTGTGGAAGCGATGGGCATATGGCAACTGCTTGCACATCACCATACTGCAAGCGTTGCGGCACATTCGGCCATGAAACGGAAACATGTGCAGAAGAATGTAAGCGGTGTGGCGGACAACATGCCACTAAAGCCTGCTTCCGAAAGAAATCCTACGTTGCAGCGGCCTGTGGATCTCCATCCACTAATGTCGTGAGTTCCTTTCAAGAACCCATACGATCCCCCACCCTGCACAAACTGGAGCCTGTCAAATCTACTCTAGAGGTACTAAAACCACGCACCACGCAAACGTCTGCAGCTTCACCCAATTACTGGGATGAGCGTGATGCAAGCGACAACGACAAAACAAACCACCAATCTAGTAGTGGCTCATCTGAAAGCGTTGACGTCGAAGAGCTTGGTTACACGACTTCGACAAACACTGAGGTGACTCCAACCATCCAAACGGATGGAATCACATCCGACGTCTCGACATCAACATCGCAGTCTCTGTCCCCACAGTCTGCTGACCACAAAGGGGAAGCAAAAGAACTACTACAATGCAAGAAAGCGTACTGTTCTGAAAGCAGTGATGACCAGCCCATAACGGCAAGTGGTTCACATGCAATCCCCGAGAAGTCTTCAGCCAATGGGAAATCAGCCAAAAGTGAACAACCTACGTTGAATACCACAACAGAAAATGACCGACCAATAACGGCCAGCGGCACTTATGCGATTCCTGAGATGACTCCAACTAAGGAAAAAACAACTAAACCGACTGTAAATACCACACCAGACCCTAGCGGATTGCATGATGACCGACAAAAACAAAAGAAAGAACGACGACGCTCGAGATCAAACAGAAGAACAAAAGAAGGAAAACACAGCCTGGATAAAGGAAAAACAAGCGATACGGACTCTCACCATCCCAACACATCTCGTCGCATCAAGGCAGACACGAGTAGCGATAGCGACGCAGTCCACAGATTACAATCCAAAAAAGCTAGGACGCTTTCGCCCAAACAGGATGAAGGGTCCTCCTTAAGTGATGACGACATGAGAGAATAACCGCACGGTTGACTATGGCATAACTCAATGCTATAGCAACCTATGTCCATTCCCTTCCTCCTTGCAAATTGGCTGAATCATTACCAAAATAAAACAGAGAAATGGCTACACTTCAATGCATGTCATTTAATGTCAGAGGCATCCGAAACATTCATAAACAAAAACAATTATTAAGATTCGCTCAGGAACAGGAAATCGACATCCTATTCCTTCAAGAAACAAATTTCCGAACCCCACAGGACGTAAAGGCATTCAAAGAACTACATGGCATAGATGGGTTTTTCTCACTCACGAACAGCAAAGCTTGCGGTACTGGTATTATCTTCATTTCGAATAGATACCGCAACCGTGCATTTTGCACGTGTGATACCAAAGGGCGCATTGTATACGTTGATCTATATTTAGGGGGTAGGAAGACTCGAATAATTAACATATATGCGCCAGTGACAAGAACCTTAACCACTGAATTTTTCCTCAATCTGTGGGATTACATGCCTAGTCATTCGCAATGTATATTAGTTGGTGATTTTAATTGTGTCCTCGATAGCAATAGAGATATACGAGGCCCTGGACGTGGGCGCTCAACTTATCACGCAAAAGAGCTTAAAAATTTGCTTCAGCACCATAACATGTCAGATGCATGGATTTGGTCCCACGGAGATTTGTTTACAAGTACAAGATCCTGTGGTCATACAGAAAGCAGATTAGATAGGGTCTATATATCACCGTATCTATTAAATGACCTCATGGAGATTAAAACGATATCAGGACCAACTGGACATAAAGCCTTTAGCGACCACAATCCGGTCATATTCAAACTCAGTGGAATGGAAGGGCAACCCTATAACTCAGGACTGTGGCGTATGGACCCAGCTCTGCTACACGACCAAGAAGAAATAGAATGGATAAGACTGCGACTGCAAACAAGCTTGGAAAAGAACAACCACGGAAATTGGGATGACCTAAAAGAGGAATGGAAACAAATACTTATTGAAGCTGGTCAAAATAGGAAAAAAAGACACACCAAAGATCTTAATGACATTCTAAGAAGGATAAGAATCATCGAGAGAGGAGGGTAATTGACGTGCTGTATGCAAGAATATGTGGATTGCCTACGACACAAATACAAAGAACGGCTTAATAAAACCAAAGCCATCGAGAGTATGCAAGTTGACAATCAAAGCATTGAATCAAATAATTTGGGAGACAGAACACGGTATCCAATCCGTAATAGAAACCCAACAAGGATAGATAAAATAAGATTAAACAACGGCACTATCACAACAGACGAAGAATTCATTACTGAGGAATTTCTAGAGCATTTCAAGAAAATTTTGCAGGAAGAACATCCAAACTAGCAAGACAACATCACCGGCCTATTAGGAAATCTTCCCCAAATAAGTGAAGAAAGCAAGGAGCAACTATGCGCACCAACAACAAAACAAGAAGTATTAAATATAATTAAGAAAATGACACATAAATCGGCACCTGGTCCTGACGGAATTTTGACCGGATTCTACTTCACCTTCTTTGATGTGATTGGTTCCAAACTTGTGCAAACCCTAAACAACCTAATTCTAAACAAGGAAAAACCGCCGTCGTTCGCTAAGGGCCGTATCATACTGTTAGCCAAACCTAACAGCGATCCATTAGATGTTAATGGATGGAGACCGATAACGCTACTCAATACTGATTATAAAGTGGGAACAACGTTATTAGCGCACAGACTCAGCAGTATACTACCCGAGGTTATATCCGATTTTCAAGCTGCAGCAGTTCCCGGCAGATCAATTTATGCCTCACTAATAACCACCAGAGACACCTTTGCATACGCTAAACAAAAAGAATGTAAAGGCATCTTCATTTCCTTAGATCAAGAAAAAGCATACGACCGAGTGAAGCATCATTACATATACAATACTATGGAAAAATTTGGAATTCCAGCAACGTTTGTGCACATCATTAAAACACTATATCATGGAATGACAAGTGAAATTCAAATTAATAATTTTGTAACAGAGACATTCGCAGTGACTAGAGGGGTTCGGCAAGGATGCAGCCTGTCACCAGGACTCTTCGTCCTGTCCTTAGATCCCTTGCTAAGAGCCGTTGAGCACAATAACATAATTAGGGGTTTTCCCCTACCAGGAAAACAAGAAATTAAAATAACAGCCTTTGCAGACGATATTTCATTATTCATGAAAATTGAAGATAGCTATCATGCCTTTCTACGGACTTTTGAAGAGTACGCATCTGCATCAGGGGCTAAAATAAATCACAAAAAAAACAAAGCAATTTGTTTTTGCCCACCCGGAAGTATTGCGCTGCAGGATGTACACATTGTGGAAGTAGTTAAAGTTCTCGGCATTTGGTTCGAAGCCGGGGATATCACAGCCAAATCATGGGATGAACCACTAAGAAAAGCAGCACACTTCGTAGACCAAGAACTAAACCGGCCGGCGAGTCTTCGGGAAAAAGCAGCAGCAATCAAATCGAAACTGTGTGCCCCAGCATTTTATGTGGCGAGAGTGACGACCATGCCCAGACTGGTAGCTAGCAAACTAACAACACTCATAGGCCGTTACCTGTGGAGCGACAAACCTGCTCCAGTCACTCAGAACATCATTAGATTGCCAGCTTCAAGAGGAGGCTTGGGAATACCCAACGTTGCTCTTATAGCGAAAACTCTGGCTGTGAAAACTGTCGTGACATTGGCTAATGCCCCACAGTACAGGGGTATGCCAGTTTTACGGTACTGGCTAAGTACACTCGACCATCATATTACGGACAAGAAATGGTACGGCCCAAAATCGGAAATACCAGCAAAATTCTACAAAACAGTCATCACTACAAAAAAGCAATAGAGGAAATCTTTCCGGAGACTGCCATTGAAGAAATCAAACCCATAGACGCAAGCACTGCAATGGCCATTAGTGAACTGAAATCCGACGACCTTGACAAAACCAATACCCAAAAATGGAAGTTTTGGAACGCTACCAATCTCCCACATGATATGCATGACTTCGAATGGAAAAGAAGATGGGGTGTCTTACCTACAAAAGCACGCCTGGCCAAATTTGGCATCACACAGACGGACCGATGTCCAAATTGTTCTGCGCTGGAAACTCAACAACACGTATTCAAGGGATGCCCTCCTGCCAAAATAATCTGGAGATTGGCTTCTATCCATTTCAAAACAAAATTAGGTAAGCCATATAGGAACAAAAACAACTTTGAAAAATTGTTGACAATAGTAATTATGTTTTGTTTATGGAAAAGACGGGGGAAAGCGGAAATAACACGAAAACCACAGAAAGCCGCATATCCTGTATTGAAGAAAATAAGAACTAATGTGCGATTTCTTAAACCACGAACTTGAAAGTAATGGCATGCAAGAATTTCTAAAAAAATGGCACACAAGATTCTGGTTAGTAAGGAAAGACAAGGTGACAATTCCTATTGTCGGTTACTGATCTTTGAGCCTTTAATGGCTCGACTAACTCAATGGCTCAAACCTAGCAATTGTATAATTCTACTACATAGGATTTCACAAGTTTGTTTGTAATACATTGTATAGTCCACGTTGACATTGTACTCATTGTACCCACTCCATTGTATGTATTCATAGGAATCTCCTTGTATGTATATTTAGATATCTTTCTGTGAATCATCCTTGTATCGTAGCAACTCTATATGTATTTGTTTGTATAGAACAATCTGATCTGTACTGAAGCATACACGTATTGTGACATCAAAACGGATATTGTATACAAGCAAATAAAACTTCTCTTTGTGTAGTATCTGTTCTTATGAGCTTAATATCTGATACGGGTTCTATATGGGCCCACGATATTAAACCTATTTTTGGAAGTTGGCGGAGTGCCTGAAGCCTGCTTCACCTCCGCCGCAGGTCGGCCCGGCATTGCACTACCTCCGGGATCGGTCCCCGCACACTTAGGTGACACTTCATTCAATCAAAATGAAGAGCACAAGCTCGAAGCGAGCACTGACTTGACACGCACCATTCCTATACTATACGCAACGATGCCGGTTCGCGGACCACGAGAGTAATTAAACTGTCGCTCCATCTGTGTGTAGCGTCGCACTTGCTGCGTCGCAAATGGGACAGCCGCTCCAGCAAATTTCTAGTTATGGGCTTCGAGAAAAATAAATGAAAGCAAAAGAAAGAACCAGAATTCCTATTTATCCGATGTCTCTGAACGATTGTCTCCTGTAAAGAGCCACTTGGGGGGATGGGGGTAGGATTAGCCGTGGGGTTTGCGATCAATATGAATCCCACTCAAAGCCAACACTGCATTTTGGAGTTCACTATCGCTTGGATCCGTAAACCACCGCGCCCACGCAGGCTCGGATTAACTAGCGTTTGTTCTCACACACCCCAATCTGCTCTATTCCGATCCCCCCGTGACGCTACAGAGCCCGTTCCGTCGCCCTCAGTTACCCTTCGGTAATCCTTAAAGCTTTTTGTTGGGCCACTCGTGGCATCTTTCTCGTTTAATCAAGTTAAATTTTTTTCGGTTTTGGGGGAAAACTCAATGAGCTAGGCGCGATTGTGTCCCCGGCGCCGCTCTCAACAAGATGGCGGCGACCAGGCTTCTTGCCTGCAGGTTCGGCCTAACGCAAACACGCCTGCAGGGCAGTGAAGCCGCGTTGAAGGGGCAAAGAGTAGTGCAGTGAAGCGCTTGCTCGGGCGAAAAACGCAAATATTAGCCGAACATACAACCAAATCGCCCAATAGGAATTTCCATTATTGGAAATTCCAGTTCAGCTTGCGCATTGCGTTCGCCTAAGGTAAAGAACACAAATGCGAGTGCCACAGCAGTCAAGTCAAAGCTTAGGATTGCGTACCATTTTTTTTTCTTGCCTTTTACTCCTGGCCTGCGTGGCCCTAGCGCGCATGCACACGAAAGTAATGAAATAGTGAAAACACGAAATAATGCGGTGCGGCATTATCATATCTATTTTGTGCGCTTTGTTCTTTGTGGACTACAGCGGTGTGCGTCATGAGAAAGTTTCGGTGCCCTTCTACTGTGACCAGTGAAGCTATATTTAAAACCACATTGATTTGTACGGTTATTGCTACAAACTGCGTGTGGGTGTTTTTCTTTTTCGCTGCCAACGATGGGTTATCGCAACCGCAATCGGTTCTGCTGCTACGCTAGACGCGTGCTTGCCAATGGTTGGCTCTATACGCGACCCGCGACGAGTGGTCGGCACATTCAAGCAGTCAATTGCAAACCGTTCCAAGAAGGATGTACTCCACTTGCCACCTAGTTCGACGATTGTACTTTCTGACCCTCGAGGAAGCGCCGCCATCCCACGTTTTTTTATAATACGATAAGATTCAGAGCGACCGCGACCACTTGTCTTTGTCAATATCTCGGAAACCCTTTCTTTCTTTTTTTTTTTAATCCAGATACTCAGACGCGCCCGTGTTCACGCGCACTTGCTCTCTCCGATAAGCAGGGAAGCTCGGTTGGGGTGGTGTCGGGCCTTGCGCATGCGCTGCTGAGCTCGTCGCTGCGCCGGCCGGTCGACGCCGGCGCGGTACTGGTAATGAACTTCGACGTGCATGCTGAAACGTCACTTTGTATTGCCACTGTAGACTAGCAATGCAATGTGTTTGCGAGCGATTGGATAAATGAGAAAGCGTGCACTGTCTACAGTTCATGCCCCTCTAGAGTAGTGGAAATGTTGCTCCAAGTGTTAGGTTGTAATTTGCGCCTACGAACATGAACTAAACAAAGAAAATGGTGTGCAGCCGCCTTCGCTTCATGAAATTCCCGTACGAAGAAATTTCCGTGCGCAAATGAGAGAGCAAAAGACAGAAACCATGTAAAGAAGAATGGCTGCCTTTTACGTGATCTCGCGCATGAAACCAGACGATAGATTTATTTTAGCCGTTCATTTTGATTTGCCGAATGTAAACCGGAACACTTTCTCCACGCGGTCTTCAGATTTGAATGGCAATCAATCACATCCTTTCTTTTTTTTTTTGTTTCTGTTTGTTCTATCTGGAACCGAAAGAATTCAGAACGCCATTTCAATCTTAGATTCGATTAGATATCGTGACTGGTATGCTGAAATATCAAGCCTTGCGTTATGTCCCCCCTGGTATATCTGGTCACGGCATTAAAAAATCGCCAGTTCCCGAACTTTAATCGCGCCGAAGATGAACCGATATGCTGGATTCTTATTGTCATGATTTTATAGAAAGCGCTGGTTCTATGGCTAGCTTTGAGGAAAAGAAAAACATCGTTCAGGAATGTATAACTCAAAACAACTAAAAAATCTGCCGGCAATTCGTACTACAACGAGAGTACTGAGAATACTGGAAAAGATGAAATCCAAACATGCTGCAAGGAGCCGGCAAATGCAATTGAACCAATGAAGTGAACTGAAATTTTTTCACCATGACATGCCCCGAAGAACGTGGCCACTTTCAATGATAATTTCAAATCTGATTTCTTTTTTTTACGACGGATAATAATTATCTTTCCAATGGCGGATGTGAAAATTTCAGAGCACGGCATTTTCGAAATCTCAAGGCCCCGGACGCTTTCTCTCTTCTTTAGGTATTTTGGTGGTGGCATATTGGTGCACTTGGAGGAAAATTTCGCGCACGTAATTTATAAACTTGTAGTTGATTTTCTTGAAGAACACAAACTACTGACAAACGACCAACCAGGACACAATTAAG
>NC_092823.1:14189430-14266930 GCF_023375885.2 Dermacentor andersoni | reverse complement strand
CCAATCAGCGAAGCTAGGAAACGCCGGGAAGCGTTTCATACGTTTCATGCGGCCCGAGCGGCTGAAACAAATCAACATGTGCCCGTTAACACGCATGACGTGCCAGCATTCTGCCTGTGACTCGGCGGGCCATTCAACGGGGCTCCGAGACGCCGGGAGGCGCTCCGCACGGCTCGAACGGTTTGGACGAGTGACTTTAAGCTTCTTGCAACGCGTGGGTGCCACGATGATGTTGGTAACACGGCGGGCCCATTCAGCAGGGCCGCGAGACGTCGGGAGGAGTGGTGCCCGGCTCGAGCAGCCAGAATGCGCGAGGAGCTCAGCGCTCCGACGCGGAAGCGTCTCACAAAGAGAGATGGTCTCCTGTCATCATCGCGCGACGTCCGACGAGCCGGGATGTGACGCCGATCGAGCGGGCGCCCCCACGACGCACGCCGGAGCCCCGACACGCCCAAATCCCCACAACCCCCTCCTCTCGGCGCGCCGACTACCGCGGCTCGCCGTATTCGGTGCGCGCTCTGAGGCGCGCCACCTTTTCCATTAGCACGGGGCATTCGGGAAATCCGGTCGGGTGGGGCGCGCCGCCGAGGCCCGCCCTGTCACACTCCGAGCAGCGCACCTCGGCGTCTCCGAATTTCACCTTGCAAGTGACGGCTAGGTGGTTGCAGCCGCACTTCATGCAGCGTGCCTTAGTTGGGTCTGCCTTGTGAGGGCACGTCGTGCGCCCGTGCCCATATGTCGCGCAAAACGTACACGTGGGCACGTGCAGGTCTTCGCGAGCGCGCACCGACGTCCACCCCACCGTCAGGCGCGGTCGCGCCATGACTTTCCTGAACCCATCCGGGTCGAGTTCTGCCACGTAAGACCGCGTGCCTGCCCTCTCCCCGAACGTGACGTGGACCTTGCATTTATTGAGGTCGAGATCGAGACCCTCGTTGCGTTCGTTGATCGCGCGCAAAAAGTCGTCGGGGCCGATGTCGGGATCAACTCCCGTGAATTTAACGCACGGGTTACGTTGTTCTGCGACGCGCATTATGATGGACGCGCGCGTGACCGGATTGGCGGCTATTGCCTGCTCTAGGTTAACTATAGACTGGTCGTTGTTCGTAAATACGGTCAGCCCGTACCTGGTGTGGTGAAGTGTCGCGTCCCTGATGTTCTTGGCGTGCGGGTCTATGTTGGTTTTCAGCAGGCGGAGCATATCCCGCGCTGGCGTCGCGGTCGTCGAGACTGGCGTCAGAAAAGCGACGTGCTTGTGCAGCGCGCCGGGTCTCCCTGCCCCGGCGTCCGCCGCCGCAGCACCACCGGGTCCGTTGCCGGCCGCGCCGATAGAGGGCGCCAGGCCCGCCCTCAAGGCGGCCGCGTAATCCATGCGGCCGGCGGGTGCCCCCGCCGAGGATGCGGGCCGCACCCCGGCGGGGCTCGGCTGGCCGGCGAAATCGGGCTCTTGCTTTTCGCTTCAAAAACGAGGTATTTCGCATTTGGCACCTACAAATTTTAGCTGGGGTTGTTTTTAAACGTGCAGGGACCTCATTCGTCGCGAAAACCGGGCGGGGAAGGGTCTTATTTTCGATTTTCGGGAGCTTTCTTGTTCGGCCAGCCATCGGGCACAAGATGGCCATGGCTCATACCCTTTGAGCCTGAGCCCGGCCATGCCCAATACTGCCAGAAACCATACGGTCTCGCCGTCGCCGCCTGCGACGGCCAGTGCGGGTGCGTCGCCGAAATCGGATTTTTCCGATGCTGGCGACATCCTCGCGGCGCTCGCGTTACAGGAAGAGACCGCGGACGGGACCGCGCCGGCTGCGGCGGGCGAAGAAGACGACCAGTTGTCCTCGGTCTCCCAGGCGACCGCGGTGGCGTCTCCCGCGCTCGCGGGAGAGCGCGGCGAGCGGGGACAGGCCCGCCTGCGCGAGATCGAGCAGGAAATCCACCAGTACTGCTCGAACGCGGCGAACAAGGTGCCCGTCGCGGCGCGCAGCTTCATCGCGACCCGGCTCTACGAGATCGTCCACCTCTTCTCGGACCTGCGGTCGGACGCGTCGATGGAGCGGGGCGCGGCCGTCGCCCTGCGCGGCGAGTTGGTCGAGGCGCGCCGGGAGGTCGCGGCGCTGCAGCGACGGGCCATCGTCGCCGAGGGGCGCCTCGAGGGCTCTACAGTCCTGGCGCCCGGTCCCGGGAGTGCGGGACGCGATCCCGGCGCGTCCTCGGCGGCTACCGGCTCGGGCCCTGGAGTTCCGGTCGCGGCGGCGGCCGCCGTGAGCTACGCCGCGGCGCTGAGGGCGTCGCCCGCGGCGGCGGCGGCGGGCGTGCGGACGGCGCCCACGTTCGAGCACGTGGCCTTCCTGACGCCCACGGCGCCGACGACGACACCGGCGAGAGACGCCCTGCGCCTGCTGAAAACGAACATCGACCCGGCCGCCAAGAACATCAGGGAGGTCACGCTGCGGCACACACGGTACGGCCTGACGGTTTTTTCGCACGCGCGCGAATCGATAGACAATCTGAAGGCGGCGATCGCGGAGAATTCAGTCACGCGCTCCTCGCTGTTAGTTCGCGTAGGCGAGAAGCGGAACCCCCATGTGAAATTTAGCGGGGTCGACCCGGACGTCGCGCCCGACGAATTTATGCGAGTGCTCAATGAGAGGAACCCGGGCCTCGACCTGGACGTCGGCGCGTGCAAGGTGCGCGTGACGTACAGGGAGAGGTCGGGTACGTGCGCGTACGTCGCGGAGGTCGACCCGCCCGCGTTCGCGCGCATAATGAAGCGGCCCCGATTGTCGGTAGGGTGGACGGCGGTGCGAGCGGTGGAGGACTTGCACGTTCCCACGTGCACGTTCTGCGCCTACTACGGTCACGGTAGGACGACGTGCCCGCACAAGGCAGACGCATCGAAGGCGGTCTGCATGAAGTGTTGCGGCAATCACCTGGCCGTGACCTGTCGCGTGCAGATGGGGCAGCCGGAGGTCTGCTGCAACGAGTGCAGGAAGGCCGGCCGCGAGGCGTCCCATCCCGCGGGATATCCCGAGTGCCCCATCCGCATGGAGCGGGTGGCTCGCCTCAGGGCCCGCACCAACTACGGCCCCCCGCGATAGAGCGGCGCGGGCGGCCGCGTGAGGGGGGGAGCCGTGGCCCTGGGGGAGCGGATGGGGCCGACGGCGCGATTCGGATTTGTCAACTGACGCTCGACCACGTCCGCCGAGCGACGGCTCTGCTGACCGAGCACATGGCGCGTGAGGGGTGCGTGTTGGCGGCTATTATGGATCCGTACACGCAGCGGGGTCAGCTCCCGAAGCTTCCACCGCACCACCAGGCGTACGCGGCGGCCGACGGCCCGCTGTGTGCGATCGTCACGCGCCGGCCGCCTTTCGACGTGTTCCCGACACACGTGTCGAGACTGGTGGTCGCGGTGGAATGCTCGTCGCGCGAGTTCGCGATTACGGTCGTGGCCGCGTACGCGCCGCCCCACAGGACGATGGACGACGTTTTTGAACACCTAGCTCACGCCATTGACAGATGTCGCACGCCCGACATTCTGGTCATGGGCGACTTCAACGCGCACAGCGTCCTGTGGGGCCCTCGCGAGGGAGACGACAGGGGCACTCGGCTGATAGAGTTCGCGGCGGCCGCGGGACTGGTGGTCCTTAACGACGCGTCATCGCCCCCGACGTACGTCACCAAATACGTCGATAGCTGGATCGACGTAACCATCGCGTCGCCGACGCTCGTGCGGCGCGGCTGCACGTGGCGCGTTTCCGAGGAGGAGACGCTCTCGGAACACCGACGCTTGGACATCGCCGTCCACACTGGCGCGTGCGCGACTGGCCGGCGCCTCACCAACTACGACAGGCGTAAGTGGTTGGAGGCAGTCCGCTACTCGCGGTGGTTCGCGAGCGCGGGAGGCGCAGACATCGCCTCGCCGGCCGCCCTGGACGCGGTCCTGGCGAAGTTTTACACCGTCATCGATCGCGAGCGCGTCAAGCAACTTCGGCCGCCCCGCGAGCAGAGGGGAGCGGGAGGTAAGTCTTGGTGGACGCCCGAGCTGGACGGCCGACGCAGGGCGGTCAACGCGATGCGGCGCCGTTTTCAGCGGTGTCGTTGCGACCAGCTGCGGGCCCTTTCTCGCAGCCAGTACAGCCGGGCGCTGGCGGAATACCGCCAAGAGGTGGCGCGCGTTAAGGAGGAGGCAGACAAGGAGGTCTGCAACCGGTGCTGCCGGCGGTCGCTCTTTCAGGCCCCCTTCCGGTTGGCTTTCGGGGCCGCCCGGTCGCATGTCATGCTGCCTCCGCTGACGAGGCAGGATGGCGGCCGGACGGTGAGCGTCCTCGAGTCGGCGTCGCTGTTGCTTGACCATCTTTTCGCGCGCGACCGGCCCGAGACGGACGCGCCCGCGCACGCCGAGATCCGCGCGGCGGTTGGTCGGCCGTACGCCACGGCGGAGAGTGAGAGGCCGTTTTCGACGCGGCGGTCGGCATCGCATTCGTCCAATTAAATCTTGATCACGCTAGACTGGCCTCGCAACACCTGGGTGACCGCATGTCGGAGGCGGGCGTCTCGCTGGCAGCCGTGTCCGACCCTTACAGGCCCGGAGGCAAGCTACCACGTATGCCGCCGGAATTCGACGTGTACGCCATCGAGCGGGATCCGGCGGCAATGGTGGTTACACGAGGGCCGCCATGCGACGTTTCCCCCCTGCTCCTCTCCAAGCTGGTCGTCGCTGTGTACTGCGAGGCGCGCGATTTTCAATTCGTGTTCGTCTCGGCGTACGCGCCGCCCCACCGACCGATGGACGAAACTTTTCGCTGTATCGAGGAGGCTATCGCGAAGGCCTGCACGCCCAACATCGTCGTCGCGGGAGACTTCAATGCGAAGCACCCGGCGTGGGGTCCCTGCGCGGGAGACGAACGTGGCGCCCGCCTCATAGAGTTTGCCGGGGCAAACCGCCTCGTCGTCCTCAACGATCCCCAGTCACCACCAACATACGAGACGCGTTACGCGGCCAGCTGGATTGATGTCACGCTGGCGGCGCCGGCCCTCGTCGCGGCTGGGTTTGATTGGAAAGTTCGGGAGGACATCACGTTCTCTGAACATAAGAACGTTGAGGTTCGCATCGGCGCTGTTCGCGACGACCGCCCTCGCCGCCTCACACGCTATGCGCGGGAGGAATTGCTGACCGCCCTCGCAAGCGAGCCGTGGTTCGCGCGGGTCTCGGGGGCGGCCATACCATCACCAGGTGCCCTCGACCAAATACTGGCAGCATTCCAACAGCTCTTCGACCGGTATTACCGGGCAAATCTCCGCCCTGTCAAGGGCCCGGGGAGGCCTTGGTGAACCCCGGCGCTGGCGAGGGAAAGACGCGCCGTGAACGCGTTGCGGCGCAGATATCAGCGCTGCGGGGCGGAAGAATTACGGGCGCAACTCCGCATAGCATACAGCAAGGCCCTCGCAGTTTTTCGCAGTCATGTTCGTGCGGCCAAGACTTCGCACCTCCGGGGATGGTATACTAGTTGTACGCGGCGTTCCATTTTTTCCGCCGCGTATCGGGAAGCGTTCGGCAGGGTGCGCCCGCGACAGTGTTTACCGCCGCTCGAGCTGCCCGACGGAACACGTACGACTACACACTTAGAGTCGGCGGCCCTCCTACTGAAGACGCACGTGGCGGTCGACGATCCCTCGTCTGACGAGCCCGGCCACGCAGAAATCAGGAGACTGGCTGCGTCGCCCTATTCCACGCGGGCAAGCGACGCGCCTTTTACGGCAGCCGAACTGCAAAGCGTCCTTCGCAAAACGATGGACGCATCAGCACCCGGGCCGGATAAGATTACGCCCTACATAATCAAGGGGCTCGCGCGGTCGCACAGCGCTTTCCTGCTCGGGCTTTTCAACGCGGCGCTCGCGTTGGGATACTTCCCCCGTTGCTGGCGAACGGGGAGAATCATCTTCCTCCCGAAACCGCAGCGCCCGCCCGATTTGCCCGCCTCGTACAGGCCGATCTGTGTCACGTCGGCACTCGGCAAGGTGCTTAAGCGCCTCTTGAACGGCCGATTATATTATTTTTTGAAGTGCGGCGGACACCTGCACGAACACCAATACGGGTTTACCCCCGGCAGGAGCGCTGTCATGGCTTTACACGCACTAAAGACCCGCCTGCTTGCACTCAAGGAGGCCAAGACACCGGCCATCCTAATGTCGTTGGATTTTCGAGGCGCTTTCGACAGCGTGTGGCACCCCCTCGTCCTTAAATTTTTTAGGGACCGGGGGCTACCGACGAACGTATACCACCTTCTTCGCACTTTCCTCGAGGACCGGCGTGTGGAGTTCTCCTCCCACGCGGGCGCGGTCGAGGCCAGGCCATCGCTGGGCAGCCCTCAGGGTTCGCCCCTGTCTCCACTTTTGTGGAACGTCATCGTACATGGGCTCCTCGAGCTTCCCATGCCCGCCGGGGTGACCGCCCAGGCGTACGCCGACGACACGATCCTCGTCATTTCGGCAAAGACGCGTGACGGGCTCGGCGCGGCGGGCTCGGCGCGGCGGGCTCGGAAGCTCTTCGGCGAGTGGTGGCATGGGCCGCGAGCGTCAAGGTCTCCCTCAACACGGATAAGACTCAATGTGTCTTGTTTTCTCATGGGCATGGAGGGATGGAACGCATCCATCCCACCGTCCGCCTGGGCACCTCGGGCAGAGGCTTGAAATTCGTGGAGGCCCTCAAGGTTTTAGGCGTGACTTTTGATAGGCGCCTCCACTTTTTCCAACATGCCGACGGCCTCAAGGAGAAGGCCGAACATCTGGCCTGCCGGGCGCTGACGTTCTTGCAAATGCAGGGTACCCTGCAGCCGGCGGCATTAACACGCCTTTACCATCAGGTGATGCTGCCGGCGCTCACGTACGCGTCGGCAGTGTGGTGGTCTGCCAAGCCGGACTGCAGACTCAGCGCCCGCGTAACCACCATGCAGCGCACGATCCTGCTGGCGTTGTCGGGCGCATATCGGACGACGCGCACGGCTTCCCTTCAGGTCTTAATGAAGGTGCCGCCACTGTCGCTCGAGCTAGATAGGACCGCGGCGGAATTTAGGCTCTTCGCGCTGCGCGAGGCCGTCGAGTTCGGTGACCTCGCGTTCTCCCCGCGCGATATCCTCTACCCCGCCGACCCTTGGAGAGTACACCCGGCCTCGATGCGCGCATTTTCGTTCGCGCAACTGTCGGCGCCGGAGGCGCGCAGTAGATCGCGTGCCGCGGGCCTGCATGTGTTCACCGACGGCTCCTACACGCCGCACTCATCGGGCGCCGCCTTCGTCGTCCTCGGCCCGCGGGAGCGGATCGGGGTGGTGGGCCGATTTCGTGTGAGCGCCGCCACGAGCGCCTATTGCGCTGAGATAATCGCATTCACGGAGGCCTTGAATCACCTGTGCGGCCACCGGCAGACGGCAGCGGTATCTTTATATACCGACTGCCTATCCCTGCTTCAAGCGGTCGCGACGCCCGGCTCGGCCGACCCCCGCATTGTCCGTATTCAAACGGCGCTCGGGGAGATTGCCGGCTTGTCCGAGGTGCATCTCTATCACGTGCCCGGGCACTGTGGGGTTTTCGGAAACGAACTCGCCGACTTCCTAGCGTCGCGGGCCGCGAGGAACGGGCTGGATCGCAGAGCGCCCATACCTTTAAGATCCATCCGCAATGCGTTCAGGGCCGTACAACGAGGGCGGTGGGCACGGTTATGGCGCGAACACCACGCAGACACGGCGCTATTTCGCTGGGTGCCGCGCCTAGAGGAGATGCCGTCCTTTTTTCCTCCCCCGCGAGCTTTGGTTACCCTGCTTACGGGGCACGGCCGCTTCCCCTTTTATTTCCATCGGTTCGGCCTCGCCCACGACTCTATGTGCCCATGTGGCACAGAGTGTTTGTCTTTCGAACATTACTTGGGGGAATGTAGGCTCACCAGGCCGTTGGCCGCCTCTCTTGAGCCGCAGAGCTCTTTGACACGACTGGACCTGCCTGTGCTTCTGCGCTCCAGTCGTAATAGAGCGATTTTGGTCCAAATCGTACGGGTTATTAGCGAACATCTGCCCGACTACGTCCGATGACGACTTCACACAGACGCGCTCATTTATAATCGCGGTTGACCGCATACCGTTTGCGCGCCGGCCATGGCCGGGTGGACTCGAGCGGTGCGTCCGGCGCCTCGCTGACGACCTCTGTAGGGGCGCGAGCAGGGCCAGCCGGGCGCAAATGGTCCGCGGGGCCATCGAGATCTATGAGGAGGCCAGAAACGTCACGCAACCCCCGCGGCAAGCCCTGTCACCGGCTCATACCCGCCGTACCCACCTCACGGCTGGGGGTTCGATTCCCGGTTGCAGAATTGTCCCGTACACATTTTTTTTTTTTATTCTTTTCAATTTTTTCTTACATACAAGTACACACACAAACACACGCCGGATTGCGGAGGTCGCTGTCGTCTTGTCGACCGGAGACAACCGACTGGCTGTGGGACCTTTCGGTCGTTGTCTGAAAGAACCGTGACGCCGTGCCACTCTGTCTTTCACCCTTGGCCAATACCGCAATCTCCTGAGGACGGACGCGCCCTAACATCGCTCGTTCGAGCACCCGCCGGAATCCGCCGGTACAAGACAACTTGCCTTATTAATGCGGCAATTCTTACCCTCAGTCCTCTCTACGAACGAGGAGCGCCCTCCTCGGCCAAACCATCATTCCGGAGGGATGCCGCAACGGACACTAACAACCGGGTGTCGAGACAAGGATATCAGAACTTCGACCCTCGCCTGACGAGCCGTGCGCTGCGCGGCGGCATCACCTTTTACTCGGCTGACACATGGACGGACGCACCGGTTTCGCACCACCTCCGGGATCGGCCCCGCTATTCCACCTCGGAGGGCGTCCGTTGGCCCAATTGACGGCCGTCTTCCGTGGAATCCTGTGAGGGCCTCTCTACCATTGGCGACCGTGCCGTGTACACCGTGGCGAAAACGACGAGGACCAGTCACGGCACAGCAACCCAGTGACAATGACAGTGCCAGCTGTGCGTTTGTGTGTATGCTGTGCTTTAGTGTACAGTTTTTTTTTTTAGCTATTTTCCTTTTCTTTTCACTTTTAATTTTATTTCTTGTTTCGCACCATGACTTTATTCTTTTGGTTCACGATGGACAGTTGATCCATTTCCTGCCTCGCCTCTCCTCTCCTCTTACTTTCTCCTTATTCTTGTTTTGCTTTTCTTTTTTTTTTTCCCCTTTTGATTTTCTGTCGCTTGTTTATTTATTTATTCATTTCTTAGTTCGTTTTTATTTTTTATTTTTTTTTTCTATCATCATCTTCATGGCCGCGGCCATGCCATCCCGTCTCCGCCTCATTTCTTCATTAAAAGATAGCCCTGTGCGAGGGTTTCTGCCCTCGATGAGACACCTTGGGACACATGCGCGTTACCTATGCCCACACTTTTATTTTTCCAATTGGCTTTTCTTCATCAAAACATGCGCTTTGGGTATTACTTAAAAACCCCTTTTCATTTATTTTAAATTGGCTTTAAACCTGGTATGCTTTTCTGCAGGTACAGGTTTTCCCCACCCTTTATTTTGTTGTTGCTTTCAGGAATGCCGGGGAAGTAGTCGGCCGGGGCGAAATTCAGGCGGTGCTCAGTAGAATGCCGCGCGGCTCCGCTCCTGGTCCGGACGGCCTCGCGACCGAGGCAGTCAGCGAATTATTTGCCGCGCATCCGAGATTTGCGTGTATGCTGATAAACGCGGCATTGCGGTTGGGGTACTTCCCCAGGACTTGGAGGAGGGGCAGATTGGTCTTTATCCAAAAGCCCGGCAAGCCGGTGGATTCGCCGAGCTCGTACCGGCCAATCTGCATGACCTCCATCCTGGGGAAGGTGCTCGAGAGGCTGTTACAGGGCCGGCTGTATTATTTCGCCTCATCGCGCGGTCACACGCATCCCCACCAGTACGGCTTCACCCACGGCAGGTGCGCGGTGATGGCGCTGCACGCGCTGTGCGATTACATCAAGCGCCACAAAGCCGAATGCACGCCCGTGGTGCTCATATCGCTGGACTTCCGGGGCGCGTTCGACAGTGTGTGGCACCCCCTCGTCATTAAGTATTTTAGGGACCGCGGCTGCCCGGCCAACCTAGTCGGCCTGCTCGGTTCATTTCTCGAGGGCCGCACCGTCGAGTACGCGTCGCACGCCGGTTCGGTCTCGGCGGAGACGTCGATTGGCAGTCCGCAGGGGTCGCCCATCTCCCCGCTCCTGTGGAACGTGGTTGTGGACGGGCTGCTTCGGTTGCCGATGCCGGCCGGGGTGCGAGTGCAGGCGTACGCCGACGACACGATCGTACTCGTGCCGGGTAAGAACAGGGCGCGCGTGATGGAGGCCGCGGCGGAGGCGATGCGTCGCATCGAGGAGTGGACGGCGGAATGTAAGCTCGCGCTCAACAACAATAAAACCTTCTGCGTCCTCTTCTCCTTCGGGAAGGGAGGGATGGAGAAGAGTCACCCGACCATCCGGTTGAAGGGCAGTGCGAGGGGGCTTCCGTTTCGCACGTCTGTCAGGCTCCTGGGAGTGGTGGTGGACAGGCGCCTGTCGTTCTTCGAGCACGCCGAGCACCTGCAGCGGAAGGCAGAGACGCTTGCCATCAAGTCTCTGTCGTTCATGCGGATGCACACGACCGTGGACTCCACCATGCGGCGCCGCCTGTACCGACAGGTGCTCCTGCCGGCGGTGGCATACGCGTCCCCCATATGGTGGTCGCCGTCACCTGACTGCCGGCTCAAAGCCCGCATGAACACGGTGCAGCGCACCATGCTGCTGGCGATCACGGGCGCGTATCGCACAACACGGACGGCCGCGCTGCAGGTGCTCGCGAACCAGCCGCCCATCGGGCTGGAGCTCGACAGGCTCAACGCGGAGTTCGCCCTATTCCGCATGAGACGCACAGTCACGTTCGGCGCACACACCTTCGCGCCGGACGAGACGCAGTACCCGCACGACGCCTGGGGCGCCCACCCATCGGAGGCGCATGGGTTTCCATTCGCGCGGCTTGACGTCACGGCGGCTCGCGCGTGGTCGTCCGTGCCAGGCACGCACGTGTACACCGACGGCTCCTACACGTCAAGGTCCGCGGGCGCGGCGGTGGTGGTGTTGAAGCCGCGGGGCTCGATCGTCGCCGTGCGCAAGTACCGCCTCACGGTCGCCTCGAGCGCCTATTGCGCCGAGGTGGTAGCGCTCACTGAGGCCTTGAATTACCTGGACACGCATGCGTGGGAGCCGCCGGCGCACATTTACGTCGACAACTTGTCGCTGCTCGCCGCGCTATGCAACGTGGTCACGAGGGACGCGCGCGTCGCGAACATTAAGAGCGCGCTGTACCGTATACAAAGACGGGGCGCATTGTCGTTGTTCCACGTGCCCGCCCACCGGGGCATCTTTGGGAACGAGCTCGCGGACATGGCGGCGGGCTCTGCGGCGATCTCAGGAGTGGACCGAAGGTCGCACCGGTCCTTCGGGGTCGTGAGGGCCGCATTCTCGGCCGCCGTGCGAGCGCGATGGGCCGTGGAGTGGCGCGGGGAGCACTCCGACACCGAATTATACAAGTGGGTGCCGGATATCACGCACATACCGCGGGACTTCCCGCCGCCTCGGCGGCTGGCGTGTCTGCTTACCGCCCACGGCAGGTTCCCTTATTATTTCCATCGCTTCCGCATCTCGCAAGACATGCGCTGCCCCTGCGGGGCGACCTGCCGGGACGCGCAGCATTTTTTCGAGAGCTGCGCGTTAACGGACGCTATAGTGGAGCGGATAGGGGCGTCCGGGGGTGCTCTCACGCCGAGCGATTACCCGCGCCTCCTCAGAGACCGGACGGCGTGCTCGCTGCTCGGCGAGATGGTCGGTATAATTAGTGATCACATGCCCGACCAGGGCGGGGTCGGGATGGCGCCGGACGCTTGGTAGGCCGCGCGGCGCGCCGGGGCGGGACACCGTGCGTCGTGCGGGGCGGCTCGCGGGTGCCAGTGCGACCTTCGTGACGGATCGCCCACTTTTGCTATTCGTTTTTGGCCGCCTTCGGGTTGTTTCGCGCGCGTGCGCGTGGCCGTCTGCCGGGGGACCGATCGTGACACTGTCCTCTGGATGAGCCGGCCCCTGGCCGAGTAGGGCGGGGCTTTGGCCCCTGCCGGCTCTGCCGAGACAACGAGCGGCGGTCCTTGTGCCGGGCGCGGCCCACCCAGTCAAACTCCCCGCCTGACACTGTCCTCGGAACAGGTCGCGCAGGCCCGACCGGCACCGCCCCGAAGGGAGACCGGGGGCCCATCGCTTGGCGCTAGAAGCGTGGACAACTCAATGGTCCGCTTCGCGCTCTACCGAGTAAGTAAAGAAGCGATGAGAGTAGTGGTATTTCACTGTCGGCCACGAGGACCCCGCCGAAACGAGGCCGTATCCCGTGACCTCCCACTTATGCTACATGTAAAGGATGTTGACAAACGACATGGACGCGGAGAGGTAGTTTCGCCCCAGGATTGTGGGAGGTCGCCATTTTCGGGCTTCGCCGAGAGTGAAACCAGCCGGGCGCTTCGGTAATGAGTCGGGGGGCGCTCTTTGGCGGCAGGTATAGCCCGCGCCGACACCTCGGGACATCTTAACCTGTCGCGCGTGCGGTCGTGAAACGTAGGAAAGGGTGTGACGTTGGGGGCCCTTTTGGCCCGGAAGCGCGGACGGGGGCGCCCTGCTGGGACGGACCACGGGCAAAGCGTCGTTAGGGCGTCAATGGCCATGCCCGGGGTACAAAGGGGCAGCTTAAAGCCAGGGGGATCGGTGACCCGACGCGCGGTCTCTTGAAAGGCAGGCCGGCACCCGAGACAAATCCATCTGTGCACTTAGCTTTACGGGCCCGCCGAAGGAGACGAACCATGCACAAGACGGCATGGTGAATCGGCGGGTGCACTTCGGCAGGGGTGCCCTTTGCGGCACGCAGTGCGCGATGGTTTTAATTAAGGTGCGAGGATGGGGCGACGCAGATGGTCGTTTCCCGTAAGTGTTCGTCAAAGTGTCGGGAGGCTTTTCCATATATGTCGCGGAGACGAAACGGTTGGGATGTTATTTGTTTATTTGTGTCTGGTGGTTCCTTTCTCTCCCTCTATCTCTCTGAATGTTCCGAGGAACGCAGAGAGAGGGTGAGAAAGAGAGTGTCCAATGAGTGACAGCCCAGTTGACCCAATCAGGTCATTGGGGTGTCGTGATTTGCCGTGAGGGGATTCGGGAGGAGCAACTGAAGGGTTAAAACCTGGCTCCCGACCTCTCACGGTGGTTCCGGGCGCAGGACAGGTGCTCTGCACTTTCGGCTCTGCCGAGTTAAGGCGCCGGTCCCAGTGTAACCCAAGGGTCTTGACGTACGAACGGTGCTACGCACTATCGACTATGTCGAGTTGACACGTCAGACCCACTGTAAATAGCTGTCAATGTAAATGTTCTGTACATAAAGTCTATTCTCCAAGTGCAACGTCTATGGCGTCCCATCTCTGATGGAAGGGGAGAAACGACGACAGCTGAAGAAAAGTTTTCTACCAAGTCAGCTGGTTACGCCAGCTTGGAGCACTCGGTGCTCACGTTTGTAAGAAGAAAGAGGTAGAAAATTTACTCTACACCTCTCATGTCTCTTCACAGAGTCAGACTAGAGTCAAGCTCAACAGGGTCTTCTTTCCCCGCTGATTTTGCCAAGCCCGTTCCCTTGGCTGTGGTTTCGCTAGATAGTGGGAATCTCGTTAATCCATTCATGCGCGTCACTAATTAGATGACGAGGCATTTGGCTATTCCTTCTAGTTTCCACCCCATGATGGTCGAGGTGGGATAGCCGGGCTACCGGTGACCTGTTTGTACCAGGAAAGAATCCTGTACTTAGTTGGGCCTAGAATTGTCCAGGCCTCAACAGAATAGACACACTATTCAAAAAACCAGTGTCCTGGTCGTTAATCCGGCAGCCCCTCGTCACCTCGGTGCAGGGTTCACCATTTTCACAGTCTGCTTTCAGGCGTTGGATTGGCCGCATAGAGCGCAGGGACGCCCCCCGGGTCAGGCATGGGGCATACGTCCCGACGTCGCCGTTTCCCATGGGTTAAGCTGACCCGATTGTTCGGGCGCAGCCACAGTACCATGCAACCGCCCCTAACTCCAATCGCAGTAGCAGTATGATCTTGCTACCACTGGCGATTTCGGACGGCTCCCCTGTCACCAAACGTAGGACCATCCTCCACCGCTCACGCAGAGATGTCCAGTTCTGCTACCATGGCACATCCCCTGCACCGGGATTGCAGGGGGGGTAGACGATCCACGCGCATTCGCTGGGCGCTATTACGTTAATGGTTCCGCTTTTATTGCCCCCCCTGCTGCTGCAGCCCTCCGACTCCAGGCTCGCAGCACGAGCTCCCCCTCTTAGCCGTGCGGGCATCCGAAGCCACCCGCACGTTGCCCGTGACGCACCACGTGGAGGTGGGAGAGCTCATGTCCAGAGGCCGCGACTCCACCCAAGATGGATTACACGGACGCGCAACCGTCCGCATCGTTCAGGCACCTCTGGATCATGAATGTTTGTCGGAGACCGACGTACGAGAAATCCCGACTTCCGCGCTGTGGCCTCCTGTGAGCTGGATGACAGGGGTGCGCAACCTACCCCCAGCCCTAACAGCACGGTTTATGAACTCTCACACAAGGACGCGAATCCATGCCAAGGCCTCCATGTAGCTGGATTACAAGGGCGTGCCAAAGCCCCCAGCCATTTTGACATGGTTAGAGTTAACCTGGGATTTACCCGGTGAACACGGTGGTAAGCCATCCTTGGATGTATGCCGGTTGTACTAAGATTCATCCGACTACATTCGTGTGTGCGTTGATCAGCACCTTGCCCCCAGGCAATGGGTTACAGAAGCTCGCCACAAGCCTCCGGCAGAGCTTGCGAAGGTGTAGTACAACGCCACACTGCGCCACAGCTCGCCACAGCTTGTTCGGAGTAACAAGATAGTCATAGTTACTCCCGCCGTTTACCCGCGCTTTTTTGAATTTCTTCACGTTGACATTCAGAGCACTGGGCAGAAATCACATTGCGTCAGCACCGTCAACGGCCCTCGCAATGCTTTGTTTTAATTAGACAGTCGGATTCCCCCGGTCCGTGCCAGTTCTGAGTTGGCTGTTTTCTGCCGGCCGAAGCAAGAACCTCAGGCGCGAAGCCCACGGAAAATGCACAGCTGTGGCTTTCCACAGGAAGGTCCCGACGCTGGTCTGGGCTCAGCCGCACCGCTTTTTACGGCGGCGAGCCTCGCCCAGTCCCGGTACAGTGCCGTTCCTGCTTCTGGACCCCAGCCCGACCGGCTCAGCCCTCAGAGCCAATCCTTTTCCCAAGGTTACGGATCCGTTTTGCCGACTTCCCTTAGCTACATTGGTCTATCGACTAGAGGCTGTTCACCTTGGAGACCTGCTGCG
Source organism: Dermacentor andersoni (assembly GCF_023375885.2). Taxonomy (NCBI): domain Eukaryota; kingdom Metazoa; phylum Arthropoda; class Arachnida; order Ixodida; family Ixodidae; genus Dermacentor; species Dermacentor andersoni. The sequence goes on along the minus strand of NC_092823.1, from coordinate 14,251,455 downwards.
GATGTGGGTACGGTCCGGCACGAAAATCACACTCCCTCACTCGGATTTTCAAGGGCCGACAGGAGTGCACCGCACAGCGCAAGAGCCGCACTGCTCTACGGAGCCACCGTCCCTATCTCGGGGTGAACCCATTACAGGGACTCGATCTCCTTACAGAGAAAAGAAAACTCTTCCCGGGGCTCCCATCGGCGTCTGCGAGCTGGTTTGCGTTGCCGCACTGGGTCCCGAAGGACCGATCTCCGTAGCCGGGTTCGGGACTGTTAACCTGATTCCCTTTTGGTTGCAGCGGGGCGTCTCCGATTCACAGACTGAGCTGCACAAACGCGCCCGCTTCTGAAAGGATTTCTCCTTTCCCTAAGGACCGACTGACCCATGTTTAACTGCTGTTCACATGGAACCCTTCTCTACTTCAGTCCTCAACGTTCTCACTTGAGTATTTGCTACTACCACCAAGATCTGCACCAGCGGCGGCTCCAGGCGGGCTCACGCCCGGCACCTTCAACGCCCACCGCTGCGGCCCTCCTACTCGTCGGATTCCTTAGCGGATTCCGACTTCCATGGCCACCGTCCTGCTGTCTTAAGCAACCAACACCCTTCATGGGTTCTCATGAGCGTCCCGACTCGGGCGCCTTACCCCGGCGTAGGGTTCATCCCACAGCGCCAGTTCTGCTTACCAAAAGTGGCCCACTTGGCACTCTCATCGCAGCGGGAGGCCTCAACCCAGAAGGCCTCCCGTACACCCATTGAAAGTTTGAGAATAGGTTGAGGACGTTTCGACCCCAATGCCTCTAATCATTCGCTTTACCAGGTGTGACTGCTCTCCCATCGAGCGCCAGCGATCCTGAGGGAAACTTCGGAGGGAACCAGCTTTTAGATGGTTCGATTGGTCTTTCGCCCCTATACCCAGGTCGGACGATCGATTTGCACGTCAGAATCGCTTCGGACCTCCACCAGAGCTTCCTCTGGCCTCGTCCTGCCCGGGCATAGTTCACCATCTTTCAGGTGCCAACGTGTGCGCTCTCGCTCCGCTCCGGCGACGAGTGAGCGCCTGGGACGGGCCGTTGCTGCTCCCTTTTTCGGACCCCTGTGCAGTCCGGGATCGCAACGCAGCCCGCAAGGGGCCTTCACGTTTCATTGCGCCATATGGTTTCGAGAGACCCATTGACCCGCGCACATGTTAGACTCCTTGGTCCGTGTTTCAAGACGGGTCGGTTGGGTTACCGACCTAGTCGCCGCAAACCACGATAGCGCCTCCGCGGGAGAATTGCCCCGCTCGCAGCGGCTTCTCGCCGGCCAACCCGCCGCCACGGGACCAACCCGGACGACAGGAGACGACAAGCTTGCCCAGCGGGTTCTCCGCTCCGTTTCCGGAGGGCGTCATCGTTCGGGCCTCCCGACAGCCGGGAGAAGCCCATGGAGCCTGGACGGGGTGACGAACTTCTCGTGCACGGCGAGGTATAACTCCCGCGTGCCGTCCCCGAAGGGACGGGCAGGTCACCTCCATAGCTGGACTCGAAGTCGTACTTTTCCCATTGACCCGCGTCCGTCGCCGCGTTCTACCGGCGGTGACAAGTGCGCACCCTGGAGACCGCGTCTGCGTGCCAGCAGCCGGAACAGCCCCCCGAAGGGGGCCGTTTACCCGACGCCGCCGGCTCCGCGGTCTTCCGGAGACTGAATCCCACCGCTTTCGAGCTTCGAGGGCCCACCCGTTTTACTCTAAGCGGTTTCACGTACTCTTGAACTCTCTCTTCAAAGTTCTTTTCAACTTTCCCTCACGGTACTTGTGAACTATCGGTCTCTCGGTCGTATTTAGCCTTAGATGGAGTTTACCACCCACTTAGGGCTGCACTCTCAAGCAACCCGACTCACGGGAGGCTTCATCCCGGGCGCGCAACGGCGGAGACGGGCCTGGAACCCACTCTGGGACAAGCCCCTGTCAGGGGGACTTGCACCATCGCAAACACCCGAGAACGTCGCCTCCCATACACCACATTTCCCGACCGCCTGCAAGGACGGGGGATTCGGTGCTTTGCTCGGTCCCGTTTCGCTCGCAGCTACTCGGGGAATCCCTGTTGGTTTCTTTTCCTCCGCTTAGTGATATGCCTAAATTCAGCGGGTTGTCTCGCCTGATCTGAGGTCGACAACGGATACATCGCTTTCGCCCATTCCAGGACGACCGCGTACGACGCCCTGCCACGTCCTCACGGACGAGGCTGGCAGGCGGCACAACGCCTGCGCGCGTGCGTCATACGAGCGGTATGCCGAAAAGGACTCGACACGTTTGAAAACCCAGCGCCAACCGAGTACGACGCCCTACCACGTCTTTCGCCCAACACGGAGCTACTTATAGACGAGTCTGGCAGGCGGTGAACCGCCTGCGTGCGTGCGGCACACGAGCAGTTACGTGGTAAGCGACCGTGTCTGAAGCCGAGGCAAAGATCGCCTTAGCAGCGCGCCGCTTCAGCGGGCACCACACGGGCGACTAAAACCTGGCGGGAGGCATCGTCTCGTGTAGGGTCGCCCCTGCCCCAACTGGAGTGGCCCAGTCTTTAGGGGACAGAGACTGTGAAGTACTTTTACCGACGGCGGATTACGACGGAACGCTTCAGCTCCGCCAACGGGGCACCCACGCTCTCGAAGGAGACATTTTCCGTTTCGCGGCAATTCTCCGCCGTCCCGTGACTCTTCTCGCTCGCAGACGGCGCTGTCACGTCGAACCGCTTTCGGGGGCCACCCTTCTCCTCCCCGCTCCTCGCAAGAATCTGCCGATTCCCATTCCTGCGACGAAGCCCGGAAGGGCGCCCACACAGCCGCGGTGACGTGAACAAGCGACCAGCTCTGGAGCTCGACGTACTTCGAAGGCAAACAACGCAACTTGCGATCGCGCTGGCTTTGCGCAAGGCGCGGTAATCGGCCGGCGTTTCATTCCCACGTTTTCCGTGCACGCAAGCGTGCGCTTCCGACTCTCTCGCAAACGTGCGCGCTACATGGCAACAGACGTTCGCGCCTCGCGCTTGGACCGCTCTTTCCCTGCAGGTATCCGACTCCATCCTGCGGCGGTCTTGCTAGAGGCGCGCAATCGTCACACTGCAGTAGTAATGCCTCGTTTCCGTCTTTTCGAAGATTTGGCATAACGGTTTGCCACCGTCTCCCTCTCGTGAGGCCGCTGGCGCGTGGCTTTAGCGCTCAACGTACTGTCCATGATGCCGACGCGGTCAAAACGAGTCGACGGACGCACGTTCCCTGTGCGCCGAAGGCTCTCTTGATATGTGATCTGACCCTCAGACAGAAGAAGCCAAGGGAAGACCCAAGGGCGCAATGTGCGTTCAAAGAATCAGTGCTCAGTGTGTCCTGCAATTCGCACCAAGTCTCGCAGCTGGCTGCGTTTTTCATCGACCCGAGAACCGAGTGATCCACCGCTTAGAGTCGTGAAAAATAGTTTGTTCAATTCAGTACAGTACAATTTTAGGCACGTGGCGTCTCCCTGTGTGTGGTTTCGAAGAGCGCCTTTGGGCGTGCGCTCCTCCCGTCTCGCTCTTTCGGCGGCCGCGTCTCAGCAGCTGAAAGCCTAATGGCACTCCACTCCTGCTACTCGCGCGTGTGTTTTGCGCCCACGCCTTCCTCGCTTGCCCTCGAGGTACCGTACGCCGTTTGCGCGCACTCGAAGCCGGTTTTACCTCCCAACCATCCACCGGAGCCGTGTGTCTCGTGCGCACGTTCACATCGCTCCGAGAAAAATTGCAAAAAGCGACAGAGCCATGAGTAGGGCTAAGCCGCTGTGGAGTGTTTAACGGCTACACGGCCACGGGCAGGGTTTCACCCCCATCGACGTGCTTCGCTTCAGTCAGCAGTAGGTTCATTGAAGGGCCTCAAACACACACACACTTTCGCATCGGCAGATCGCCGCAGCATAACCGCTGTTGATCCAACAGCCTACTTGAGACGAAAGACAAGAGCCCGGCGCGCGTACTCGCGCAGCTCTCCAAAACCACTCGGCCAGTGCCAGGGACGGCTCCCTGCGCCGGAGCCACAACTAGTCTACTTGAGGCGGAAGACGAAGCCAGCAAGGGCCTGGCCGCAAGTGCGTTCGAATCCGGGACTACAGTCCCACGTCTGTCCGTACTTCCTCTTTCGACGTGCGGCGCCTTCCCAAAGCGCACAAGTCCGCTAACCGCAGAACGCTTCCGACGTAGCAAAGCCGCGTTTCCTTCGGTACTTCGCAGTAACGCCGCCTTTCCCTCGGCGGCGGGCGAATAGCCTGCAGACGTCGTCGCATTAAACCGCGATCTCGACACCTCGCGCGTCACGAGCAGGAGCCCACCAGCAGCCTCCGGCCCTTTCGGAGTCGGTGGCATTTGCCGTGGAGGACGGGAGAGCTCTTTAGGCCACGGTTCCTTCCGTACTTGGCAGCCGCACCCTCATACCGACAGTTCCATGACCGACCGAGCGCCACACCGTTCCTTTAGTACTTGGGCGGCAACAAAGTCGGGTCGTTACTCCATACTCGCCGCAGGAAGCGACCGGCAGCCGCCAGCCTTTTCAGACTCGGCAGCGTTTGCCGCGGAGGACGGGAGAGCGCTCGCACCACGGTTCCGTGTTTACTAAGCGGCAGCGAAATTAGCTCTCGACCGTCAGTTCCTTGACCGAACGCACGCTTCGCCGTTCCCCTCGTACTGGGCAAAGCAGCAAGTCGGGTCGTCTTACTCCATTCCGCGCAAGAGCGCCGAAGCGGACAGAAAGCCCACCCAGTGTGCGTTGCGCCGTTTCTACCCGCGGGCGCGGCCAAGCCAACCGTCCAAGGTTGCAGCCGGTGTCCACTGGGCGCAACAAATTTGGCACGGGGCGCCCCTCAAAATTCAGGCAGTCCCCGGCATGTTCGCGTATAGCCGTCCCCACGTCCAAGCGGGGCCAGCGGCGGAACGCGTCGGGCGCAGCGAGCTGCTTCACCCACACGGGGTAGAAACAATGGCGCTCGCCACCCTTCACAATCCGGTAATGATCCTTCCGCAGGTTCACCTACGGAAACCTTGTTACGACTTTTACTTCCTCTAAATGATCAAGTTTGGTCATCTTTCCAACAGACCGGCGCAACCGAAAGGCCGCGCCGGACATCGGTCCGAAGACCTCACTAAATCATGCAATCGGTAGTAGCGACGGGCGGTGTGTACAAAGAGCAGGGACGTAATCAACGCGAGCTTATGACTCGCGCTTACTGGGAATTCCTCGTTCAAGGGGAACAATTGCAAGCCCCTATCCCAATCACGAAAGAAGTTCCATGGGTTACCCAGTCTTTTGAGACAGGGATAAAGACACGATGCTTCCTTCAGTGTAGCGCGCGTGCAGCCCCGGACATCTAAGGGCATCACAGACCTGTTATTGCTCTGTTTCGTGCGGCTAGGAGCCGCTTGTCCCTGTAAGAAGGTTGTAAGGTGTTGGGAACCCCGCACCTATTTAATAGGCTAGAGTCTCGTTCGTTATCGGAATTAACCAGACAAATCGCTCCACCAACTAAGAACGGCCATGCACCACCATCCACCGAATCAAGAAAGAGCTCTCAATCTGTCAATCCTCCCAGTGTCCGGGCCGGGTAAGTTTTCCCGTGTTGAGTCAAATTAAGCCGCAGGCACAACTCCTGGTGGTGTCCTTCCGTCAATTCCTTTAAGTTTCAGCTTTGCAACCATACTTCCGCCGAAACCCAAACACTTTGGTTTCCCGGAAGCTGCCCGCCGAACTCAGGCGAATCGCTGGTTGGCATCGTTTATGGTCAGAACTAGGGCGGTATCTGATCGCCTTCGAACCTCTGACTTTCGTTCTTGATCAAAGAAAATATTCTTGGCAAATGTTTTCGCAGTAGTTCGTCTTGCGACGGTCCAAGAATTTCACCTCTAGCGCCGCAATACGAATGCCCCCGTCTGTCCCTCTTAATCATTAACTCGTATTCCAAAAACCAACAGAACAGAAACGAGGTCTTGTTCTATTATTCCATGCAAGTTTATTCAGGCGACTCGCCTGCGTTGAGCACTCTAATTTTTTCAAAGTAAAAGCACCGGCCTTCTCGAGGCACACAATGAAGTGCACCAAGAAAGGACCGGCATGATGTTCCGTCCGAGCCGTCGCATCGGGTAGATGCACGACTCGTCTGGAACTGAGATCCAACTACGAGCTTTTTAACCGCAGGAGCTTTAGTATACGCTATTGGAGCTGGAATTACCGCAGCTGCTGGTACCAGACTTGCCCTCCAATTGATCCTCGTTAAAGGATTTAGAGTGTACTCATTTCAATTACGGGGCCTCAAAAGAGTCCCGTATTGTTATTTTTCGTCACTACCTCCCCGTGCCGGGAGTGGGTAATTTGCGCGCCTGCTGCCTTCCTTGGATGTGGTAGCCGTTTCTCAGGCTCCCTCTCCGGAATCGAACCCTGATTCTCCGTTACCCGTAACAACCATGGTAAGCAAGTAACCTACCATCGAAAGTTGATAAGGCAGACACTTGAAAGAAACGTCGCCGGCTCGTGGCCATGCGATCAGCACAAAGTTATCCAGAGTCACCACACAATACGGGCCGAAACCCGATCGATCTTGGTCTAATAAAAGCACCCGTCGCCCAAAGGGCTTCAGGCTCACTGCATGTATTAGCTCTAGAATCGCCAGAGTTATCCAAGTAGGAAGAAGCGATCTAAGGAACCATACCTGATTTAATGAGCCATTCGTGGTTTCGCCTTATTTCGGCATGTACTTAGACATGCATGGCTTAATCTTTGAGACAAGCGTATGATTACTGGCAGGATCAACCAGGCAATCGTTCAACTGCGCGTCCAGCCTTTCAAGCAGGCCGGACGCCGTTTTTGCGATGCCGAGGCCACCTTCAGGCGCCCCAACACGCTTCGTTCTCGCAAAGGGTAGCACTTTGCACAGTCCGAGACGACGGCGTTCGAGCTCGCTACGGCGCCCTCCCCGCAGGGCCGGGTATCGCCACGCGGCAAGAAGCACGCAACATTCTCGATAGACCGATTGTGTCGACTCGATCGCGTCTTGCGGTTTCTCTCGAGCCCGCAGCACTGGTAGACCGACCGACACTTGCAACGTAGCCGAGACGGCAAAGCCGCTAGGCGACGAGTCACGCCCGCGCCTTCGGCGCTTTCGTATTTGACTCGTCTGAGGACGATGCGGAACACACTTCGATTTCGTGGAAAAAGCGTCGTCCGACAACCAGCCCCTAACGCATCAAGCGGATGAGGCTGCAGACGTCAGCTGTGGGATCCACGGGAGCGATACCGGGGACACGCTTGACGGGCACGAAGCCCGCCGCATATCAAACACTCAGGTCGTTTGGGGGCGACTGCTCTCTGGGACCCCCATATAATAGCAGCGATAAGTACCCAGACCTCCATGGGCCCGTACTCGTGCCACTTTCGACGAGCGTTTTGCGAAAATCGTGGCGCCTCGTAACGCCGCGAGCAAGATTGAAAGCTTACGTCTTCAGCACAATGCCGAAGTCGTGAAAGCGCAGCGCGTTCACCGCATGCGCGAACGGCAACTTCTCGCCAATGGCCAGTACGGTTTCCTGAACAATCGCCTTTCTGTCCCCCTACGGGGCCCCCGGCCTATCGATTCGAGGCACGCTAGCGCGTCCCCTTCGCCATTTCCGAGAACGAGTGCGAACAGTGCGGGCGGCGTGCTCGACGCCCCGGCTGACGTCCTTTCGGACTTGGTCTCTACGCGTGCTCGCGGCAACGCCGCGGCCAACGACGACGTCTGCGCGGTTCTTTGCCGGTTCCCGGCGTGCTATAGTGCAGCCCTCTGCAGGGTGACACCGGCTCCGTCGTGGCCGTGCGGCGGCTTGTACGCAAAAGTTGCGTCAAAGGCGTCGCGCTCGCACCGCCCCGGCAGACGTGGTTTGGGACTTTGTCTCTTCGAGCGCTCGCAGCGATGTCGAGGCGATCGCTGACGTCTGCACGGTTTCCGGTGTGCTACAATGCAGCAGTCTGCCACACGACACCTCTTGGTTGCCAAGGCCAGCACGGCAATTTACTGAAGCGAGCGCATTGCGCCCAGGCGGCAGCGGACTTTGTGCTTTCGGGAGTGCTCTTGCTGTAAAATTTGAACGGCTGCAGCTGCGCGAAGCAAGTGTACTTATTTTCTCTCTCTCTCTCTCTGTGCCTTTGAGGCGACTGTAATTTTACTTCCAATGCAACTGGAGGCGGGAGCAACCTGGTGAGAGTAGGTGGACTTCGGCACAAGTTGTAATTTAGAAATTGCTTTCAAGCTTTGAGGACATACACCTTCGCGCCATCTGGTTTCCCCGTCTCTTTGGCACTTTATAGTGTGTGCTGCATGCTCTGCATTCCAAAGAAATACGCCTGTGTCTCTCCCTCTCTCACGTTCTTCTTCCTTTTGTAGCTGCTCTTGTAGAAGATGCTATGCTCTTTACTCGCTGTAACATAGAATGCTTGCACAAGCCAACAACCTTTGCGTGTTTTTTTTTCTCTCTTCCCAAGACGTTTGTGCCATTATTCACTGGCTCTCGTTCTTAGTATGCAATGGAGCGTTCACTCGCGCCATCTACCTTTATTCCTGTGTGGCAAAGTCCGCAGGTTTTCCTAGTTCGGTACACAGATGGCGCCAATGCGTTTTCGCGCCAGATTCGAACGACCTCGCTGTACTCGTGTTTCTCGTTTACATTTTCAAAGGGGTTTGCGAAAGGGGGTGGTTCTTGTGCAAGGCTGAGCTTTCCAGGTGCGTTTAAGCTATGCTTGCTAGCATGTGTGCATGTGTATATATATATATATATATATATATATATATATATATATATATATAGTTGAAGAAACGGAGCACACTTACGAATATTGCATCTTTAATGGTTTAACGTTTCGGCCGTGGCACGGCCTTCGTCAGAATATTCTGACGAAGGCCGTGCCACGGCCGAAACGTTAAACCATTAAAGATGCAATATTCGTAAGTGTGCTCCGTTTCTTCAACTACCTATGCACCGGACCTACGGAACTTTTCCTTGTATTATATATATATATATATATATACACACACACACACACACACATATACATGCATACATACATACACACACAGGGTAATGGTAAAGATGATGAGGTAACACTTTTTTTTTTACAATGCCTGTGTTTCAGATGGCGATCTTTCTCCCCTCTATGTTTCCGGTTGGAAGGAGTGTGCAGCGTTTTCTATATTTATTTTTTCATTCACTTCTATGTTGCTCGTCTTCGTACATGGGGCATGCTACCTAATTCTAGCGGTCGATTCGACACGTTGCGATCCGTCCCGGCCTGTGCCGTATCAAAATTTTCAGTGGGCCTTGCGGTAAATGAAAAGAAATGAAGGAAATGGGCGCAGTATATTACAATTGCGCACGGGCTTGAAACGAAGCCCTCAAAGAAGGTCACCTTGAGCGGTCGCATTCAGACGGAAGTAAGCATTCCCCTTGCGCGTGTTTTCCGCTCGCCTGTTCCGTTTTCTACGAGGTTGCCTTCGTTGGTTTCGCGTTACAAGCAAGCTTGCACTCGGGTCTCGTTTCTACGCGACAGCGTTTCGTTAACAGCGAAAGACTGAGGCGTCGCGAGTTCATCCGTGAGATAGGGAGCATAGAGTCTCTAGACAGGCTGAATTTTATAATATTGCCCACGCTGTCGCTGAGGTTACCAATGTCGGTAGGGCGCCCACAATGCAGTAGTACAATGAAGTGAAGTGAAGGACATCGCTTCTCGGCCTTTTGGCTAAGATTGCTGCCCCGGGCCGAGAAGACTTCTTCCAGAGTCGACACCGTCACCCCGGAGGTCACGTCGGGACCACGGCGGACCTCCAGGAGTCTACCAGCGTCTGCCGACCAGGAGCAACCCGCTCGCCCGCCCGCCTGCCCGAGCGCCATCTGCTGAGCAGCAGAGCAACCCGGTGGGCCTCCTGAACGCCTGCCGAGCGGCCTATGATCACGGGAGCCAGTACCTATGCAAGCGCCCCCTGTCGTGCCGCCGGCCAACCCCCTGCCCATAGCGTAGCCAGCGCCATCTGCTGAGCTCGCCGAATACCAGGGTACAGCGGCGCCCAGCGCCAGCTGTACGACACCAGTGGAACCTAGTTCCGTCACGAGTTTCGGAGGAGCCAAGCCAGCAGCAGCATGGCAACGCCCCCCCGGCCCTGAGACCAGCTGTGAGACCCCATTAAGGGAAAATTGTTTTTTTTTTTGTTGAAGCTCCTGCGCGTGCGCCGCGTGTGCGCGCGCTGTGGGGACGGCTCCCACATGGCGAATGCATGTACAGCCCCGTTCTGTAAGAGATGTGGCGCCTTCGGGCACAACGACGCGGAATGCGACGAGCAATGTAGAAAGTGCGGGGGCCACCATGGCATGAGAGTATGCTTTCGAAGCAGAGCCTACGGGAAATCGTACGCGGGGGCGGTGTGGGCCCTCCCAAAGGCGGACGCAGCGTCAGCACGCGGCACTTCATCAGATAAAGATTTCCCAGCACTGCCAAACTCTTCTGGATTACAGGTGTTACAACCTCGTGAAGCAAAGCCTCCAACCCCTCGACGGGATTATTGGAATAGCGACGCGCAAAGCGATAACAGTGGCCAGGAAACACCGGGAATAACAAGTACTGAAATGAGCGTGTCGTCCAGTCCAGTCGAATCGACAGAGGAAAAAACAACCGCAGAGCCAACTCCAACCAGCTCCTCAGGGTAGACAAGCGATAGTGCGACAACCACTGATAATGAAACGAACGCAGCTTAAGACCAAGGAAAAAAAAACGAAAGCCCTGCGTCAAAACCGGTTCCCCAAGCACCAGAACCCAATTCCAAAACACAGAGTTTAAAACATTCGCACGCAAAACAAACTTCCGGACTAAATGTGCAAAAGAAAAAGAACTTGGAGGAGCAGCCGATCGTGAGTAGTGGGCGTTATCGCGTGCCAGGCATGGAAGAGCATCTAGATATGCCTCCACCCCCCCCCCCCCCCTGCGAGCTGAGTCGACAGCAGGCATGCAAACGCCGGCGAACAAAGAACCCTCGCACCATCAGAGCAGCCAAGACACGAAAAATACGCCTACCAACACTCCTCTAACAAAAGGACAGAGACAGCGTTCCAGATCATCGCGGAAAAACAAAAGTCAAGAGCAAGAACACGAAAAACAAAGCGAGAGCCCGAATACGCAAAGGCGGAAGAAAGGGGAGGAGTTCAAGTAGCGAGGGCGATTCTAAAATATCGACATTTAAAAAACCGAGGAAAATTTCACCGGCGACTGAAAGAGCAGATTCCTCGGAAAACGACATGGAATTGTCTGTACAGGGCGAGAAGGGTGAAGAGGGCGCGGCCCTGTAAGCCGGCCTACACACACAAAAAAAAAAAATGCAAAGCAGGCCGCGGCGATATGAAAGGGACGAAGCCGCACACGCGGTCATTCACAGTAGATAAGATCGGCGGCACTAAACGCAACAGTAATGGGAAGCTGCGACGGAGCAAGCGCAAAAATACAAAAGTAAGGGTGTGGCAATGAGCATTAAGAGAAACCAGACCAAAACTAAAACAGACACAAAACACAAATGCCCTTCGGCGCCTCCCACCTTCTACAGGACACCTTTTCTTATTCTTTTGTCAATGGAATGTCTCCATTGTGCGAAGTTCAATGTTAGAGGACTTCGTAACCCCGAAAAACAGAGACAACTAAATACTTTCGCCCGAGAAAAGGGTATAGACATCCTATTTTTACAGGAAACTAATATACGCACACCCCAAGATGTAGCATCTTTTCGTCGACAGAACGGAGTTGACGCCTTCTTTTCACTTACATGTTCCAAATCATGCGGAACAGGAATCGTTTTTGTGTCCGGTCGCTTTAGCAATAGAACCTTTTGCACCTAGGACATGAAGGGCCGAATCATATGCCTGGACATGTACATAGGGAACCAGAAAATAAAAATAATCAATGTTTATGCACCGGTATCTAGGAATCTAACCAACGATTTTTTAAAGACCTTTGGGATTACATACCCACTAAGTCACCTTGCGCGGTGGTGGGAGACTTCAACTGTGTCCTAGACGCCTTTCGCGACATCAGGGGACCAGGACAGGGGAAACCCAACCACCACGCAAGGGAGCTACGTAAACTCATGTCATACCACAACATGTCAGATGCCTGGATAGTAGCGCATGGCAACACGTTTGGTCGTACACGCTCCTGTGGGACAACAAATTTACGACTCGATAGGGCATATTTTTCAACGGATTTGATCTCCGATGTTTTAGAAATCCAAATCATCAACGGCCCAGAAGGACTCAAATCTTTCAGTGACCATAGACCCCTTAGCTTCAAGATAAAGGTACAGAGTGGACTAGAGACTTCACCGAATAGGTGGAAAATGGACGTAAATCTCTTACGGGACCAAGAAACACGCCTGACCATCAAACAGAAACTCGTCCGATGCATGGAAACTACTCCAGAGGACATAGAGTGGGACGACTTGAAAGAACAGTGGAAGGGAATACTAATGGAAGCAGGAAAAGCAAGAATAAAGAAACTCACTGGAAAACGAAATGAGATATCTCGAAGGATTCGAATAATTGAAAGAGGGGGCGATCTGACTTATTGTATGCAAGAATATTTAATGGACCTTCGCGCCAGATACCGCGAGAACATAAAAGAAATAACACATGGAGCAAGCCAGCCTATGGGATACCAAGGACAACAGTCAATAAATGATGGAAGCATTAAGCGTGAAGCAAGCCACACGATGGTTAAGAACAACATCAGGCAAATACGATCCAAAAAGGGAGATACGATAACAGAACAGACAGCAATAGAAAAGATCTTTATAGATCATTTTCAAGAAATCATGCATGAAAAAGACGGTCAACCCGTACCTACCACACCCAAATGGTTACCACAACTCCCGCAGATAAAGGACGAAGACAGATGTCACCTTTACGCACCAATCACGAAAGAGGAAGCCTTTCGCGAAATCTGTAAAATGAACAAAGAATCCGCCCCAGGGCCGGACGGTATCCTGACCGGCTTTTATCACGCGTTCTTTCCGGAAATTGGAGAACGACTAGTAAAAACATTGAACGATGTAATCAAGAACAACAGTAAACCCGCATCCTTCACACAAGGCAGAATCGTCCTCCTTCTTAAAGCCAACGCTGACACACTTGATGTCAACGCCTGGCGCCCAGTGACGTTGCTAAACTCGGATTATAAGATCGCTACGTCAATACTAACAAGCAGACTAGGCAGAATAACGCCCACAATAATATCTGAATTTCAAGCAGCAGCGACTCCGGGCAGGTCTATTTTTGCAGCCTTGACCCTTACCCGCGATATTTTTGCTTATGCAAAAGCGAAACAGTACAAAGGCGCATTTGTAACTATTGATCAAGAGAAAGCATTCGACAACATGAGACAGGAATATATGATTAGTGTAATGAATGCTTTCGGCTTTCCACAAGAATTCATCGAGATTATAAGAACTCTATACCGTGATTCTCAAAGCGAAATCTTAATTAACAACAAGGTAACCAAACACTTTAGTATCAACAAGGGGGTGCGCCAGGGCTGTGCCTTATCGCCCAGCTTGTTTGTCATAGCGTTAGACCCCTTGTTGCGGAAAATAAACGAAGAAAAAAGGATTAGGGGCTTCCCATTGCCAGGAAACATTGAAGTGAAAATATCTGCGTTTGCGGATGATATATGCCTTTTCATAAGACACGAAGACAGTTACAGAACGGTGCTACACATTTTTAATGAATACACCAGTCTCTCAGGAGCAAAAATAAATGAGAAAAAGAGCAAAGCACTTCGATTCGGTTCCTTCAATGAACAAGAACTATCCGAACTACAATTTTTGGAGGCAGTAAAAGTGCTCGGAGTCTGGTTTGAATCAGGAGATGTATCGGCAAAAAGCTGGATAGAACCCCTCAGCAAAGCGCGGAAAGTGGCGGACGAGACAACACCCCCGGAACTCAGTCTGGTAGAGAAAGCTGAGATAATCAAATCCAAGCTGTGCGCACCTGCTTTCTATGTTGAAAGAGTTGCACGAATGCCCAGATTAGTGGCAAAAAACTAGAATCTCTCAGAAGTGTGTACCTGTAGCAAAAGAACACCGCACCTTTACCCCGAAGAATTATGAGGCTACCTAAATCGCGAGGGGGCCTAGCCATACCGAATGTGTCTCAGACAGCCAGAATCCTAGCGGCCAAGACACTAGGAACGCTGATCAACAGCGAACAATATGTGGGAATTACGGCCATGCACTATTGGCTGAGCATGCTGGGCCGCTTCGTGGCTCCAGAAAAATGGTATGGTCCGCGCGCAGAAAGGCCACTGGAATTTCACAAAGACGCAGTCCACACGTGCAAGGCAATCGAGGAACTCTGCCCAGTCACTCCAATAACGGAAGTCAAGCCAGCCGAAGTAAATGCGGCAATGGCATCATTAGAGCTTGAACTAGACGAAGTGAAGAAAAGCACAACGGCAAAATGGAAATGGTGGGCAAAAACAGACTTACCGGGGGAAATACGGGATTTTGAATGGAAAAGAAGATGGAAGTGCTACCTACAAAATCACGGCTGAAACATCTCAGGATAACTGAGACAGATCACTGTCCCAACTGCGCCAAACCACAATCGCAAAAGCATGCCCTCAAGGAGTGCGGGCCAGCCAAAGCGGTATGGAGAGTGGCAAGTAATACATTCAGATGTAGACTGCTGCAACATGAGATCAACAAATCCGGCTTCGAGAAACTATTATCACTAATCCTCATGTTTTGTATATGGAAAAGGCGATGACTTGCGGAACTGAGGAGAAGACCACAAAAAGCTGTATACCCAGTACTGAACACCCGTATGTGGATAAAAAAATATATTATCAAAGGGACTCGCGAGAAAAGGAGTGGATCACTTCCTTAGAAAGTGGCACACTCGATTTTGGAAGGTCAAAGACGAGAAGATCGTAGCTCCCATGAGCCACTTCTAAAAATATGTCTCCCTGTCCCCTCCTAGCCTTCCATTCCTCTCCAAGGTAGGAGTGAAATTTCAGTCGCGCTAACATAATGTAGATGATTATCATACAGGGGGGGGGGAGTAGAATACGAACTGAACAGAAGACGAGTTCGGTCTTGTTTGGGAAATTGAATACAGAACACTTGAATTGCTTGTGTTCATGTAACAACCCCCAAGAGGGACTGGTGTAAATATTGGACTACCCGTGTATCGACAATTCCATGACTCATTTTGCGTGCTGTATATGAATTTCTGTCCGAGGAAGGTGTATAGAGCGATTGGTCGCAAAGGAATATGTTAATTAACCTTGCAGGGAGAAGAACTTCATGTAAATATCATGATCAAGTGTTCATTGTATATACCATCATGTTGATTTTGGTTTGTTTTGTTTTATGCTGTTGTTTTCATTGTGATGTACACTAGAACGATGTACATAGGTAATTCACATGGAAGTCACATGTTAATAAAATTTTCTGTGTGTAGTACATGCAGCTGGCTTGCCCGGCCTTTACTACACTTATCTTTGTAGAGGCGCCCGGACACCTGCCCGGTTATAGCAGTGTATTTCCCCTGACCCAGCCCCATCTTTCTAGGCCCACGGCTCCCTGCTGCACTGCCTCCAGGACAGACCACCCTGCTGCCACCTGGTGGCCCCTGGACGACCCACACCGGCCCTGTTTCCTGGTCCTGCCTCTGCCTGGCACTGCCTGCTGCCTATCGGAGACTCCTGCCCTGCTCGGCCTGACCACTGCCTGGAACCCGGTGCTGCTACCTGCGGGGTGCCTGTTGGTCCTGCCGTCTGGACTGGCACGGTGCTGGGGCACAACCGGCTGGCCCCCGCCCTCGCCATCGTCCATCATGGGCCTGGCCTCCTCGCTGACACTCCTAGTGGCCCCCTAGCCTTCGGACCTGGCCTCCTTTAAGCAGAGCCGCCGGGTCTGGAAGGCAAGGCCATCCAACGGATCCTGCGGGCCACGGCCGCATGGCCCATGACCACAACGAGGACGATGGCGACCCTAACACCCCTGGGCGGGAACGCCAGCCGGCACGTAAGGATGGCACCCTCACGGTGTTCTTTCCCGTGCCCCACACGGTCCGGTGCTGCGAGGAGGGCTGCCGAGCTGCCTACGCCCCGGCCAAATGGACAGCGCGGCGGCAGTCCCTCCAGTGGCACCTCGAACTCGAGCACGGTGCCAGAATGCGGCGCACCATCAACGTGTGCAGTATCTGCGGCGAGACACTGGGGCTGAAACCAGCCTCCCACGCCTGCCTGGCTGCAGCCGACTCGACCGCCCCCCCTGCAGCCCTGCCACACAAGGAGGGGCTTGAGCAACCACGAACAGTGGCACAGGAGGGAGGCGGCACTAGCAGCCAGGCGTGATCTCGCCGCAGGTGCTGCCTCTGGTGCGTCGGAGTAGGACAACGACGGCACCCCCCCAACAGAGCAGGACAGCACCGAGGGTCCCGCTGAGAACCCTCCAGAAACACCAGCAGTGGCCACCGAGCAGGCCGCCGACCAGGAGCCGTCTCCTGTGGCGTCTCGAGGAACACCCGGACAAAGCAGCGATGGCGAGATGGCCGAGGCACCCTCTCAGCGGACGCCAACCCAATCAGGGCGGACCGCGGCCTCGGCCACTCCTTCTCCAACACCATCGCTGCTGTCCAACCGAGGCAGCCCGGGAGCACCAGCCTTCGAGGCTCACGAGCCGGCGGCCATGCAGGAGCTCTCCCCAGGCAGGGCAGAGTCGCAGGACCATGACGGAAGCACCCATGACTTCGGGACCCAGGAAGATCATGCTGGTACCACGCGGCCAGAGGACAGTGCATGGGGCTTAGAAGACGAGACGGCAGAGCTGCGGGCATTGAGCCGGTTGCCTGAGTCTGCTGGGGAGTGGGCACGGTTTGAAAACATCCTCGACCGTGCCATTGCAGCCGCAACCAAACATCTGCGGCTGCCAGTCGGGGACTCGCGCCAACCACGGAAGCGCGAGGTGAACCCCGACAACCCCCAGCAGATCCAAACACTTTACAGAAGGAACCGGCGCCGGGCAGTGCGGCTGATCACTGAAGGCCCGTCGCAGCTCTGTCCTATTGACCCCCATGCACTACAAGACCACTACTCAAACCTCTGGTCACCAACAACCGTGGATACCAGCATCCTGCGGTCAAGATTTCCGGCCACCGAAGAACTAGACTTGTGCCCCTTTTCACCGGAAGAAGTCGCAGCCAAGCTCCGTAAATGCGAGAGTACAGCTCCAGGAGAGGACCGCCTCACGTACCACCACTGGAGGCAGGTGGACCCTGAGGGCAGGTTCCTGGCGGCGGTATACAACGTATGCCTCCAATACCGCCGCACGCCCCTGAGCTGGAAGTCGACGAGGACAATCCTAATTCACAAGAAGGGCGACCGCGAGGACCCCACAAACTGGCGACCCATTGCCCTTGGCCGCACGATTGCCAAACTGTATGCCGGGTGTCTCACCACCCGGCTGCAGAGGTGGTTGGGCGACCATGCGGTACTGTCCAGGTGTCAGAAGGGCTTCCTGCGGCACGATGGAGTGTTTGAACACAACTTCGTGCTGCCTGGATGATGCCGGGACAGGAGGTGGGGAGCTGTGCGTGGGGTTCCTCGATTTTGCCAACGCCTTCGGCTCGGTCGCCCATCAGGCCCTCGTCGACGCTGTCCGCGGCGCCGGCGTGGGGGAGGCCTTTGCTACCATCGTTGAAGACCTCTACCGCGCGACATTACGGAGCCAATCACCATCGGAGCCGGGCTGAGACAGGGCTGTCCTCTGAGCGGCCTGCCTTTCAACCTGGTGGGGGACCCGGTCATCCGTGCAGTACAGGGAGGCGATAGGCAGCACAACATCCTTGCCTACGCCGATGATCTGACGCTGCTGGCCGCGGATCCCACCACCCTGCAGAGCCGCTTGGACCGTGTGACTGCCCTGTCGGCCCGGCTTGGGCTGCGACTGAACGCCGCCAAGTGCCGATCTATACACCTGTCTGGTCGCCACCCCGTGGGTACACGGCCCACCTCCTTCACCGTGGGTGGCGACCCGATTCCGGCGCTTGGCGACTTTGAGGGGCACAAGTTCTTGGGCCGTCCAGTGAGGTTCAGGGTGCCACCGGACGAGACGACGGTCGACGAGGCCATCCACCTAGGCAGAAAGCTACTCTCCTCCATGCTCGCCCCATGGCAAAGGCTGGATGCCATAAAAACCTTTCTGTATCCAGCCTTCAACTTTGCCATGTGGGTGGGCCTTGCCAGCAAAGGAGAGTGGCAACGCCTAGACGAGGAGCTCCGCCCGCTCATCAAGAAGACCCTGTACGTGCCAGCCAGAGCTTCCAATGAATACTTGTACGGAAGCTCTCAGGCTGGCAGTGCAGGGATCCCACTTGCGGCGGAGCTCAGCGACATCTGCCGGGTGGATGGGGCCTTCAAGCTACTGACGTCGAGCGACGTGGAAGTCAGGGAGCGTGCAGCAGGGGACCTAGAGGGCGTCGTGTCAAGGCGGCTAAGACGACCTGCGAACACCGAGGACATGGAGGCCTACCTCTCAGGCGAGACGGAGGGCGACTTGCGACAAACGTCCACACAGGTCCAGTCTGTGTGGACGGAGGCCCGGAAAGCCTCCCGTCGCCTCTCCGTCGCCTGGGAGCTCTTGGAGCATGGGGCCCGCATCAACTGCGGAGAGGCCTCTGTGTCAGCAAGGAACCGCCACAAGCTGGTCAAGACCATCCGGGCGCTCCTCTCCACCGAAAGGGACAGAGCTCTACATGACAAACCGAACCAAGGCAAGGCGATGGTGTGTGTGGCGGCCGACCCGGCAAATTCCCACTTTATGAGGTCCGGCCGCTACACCCGCTTCACCGACTGGCGTTTCGTGCATCGAGCCCGGTTAAACCTCCTCCCCCTCAATGCCACAAGACTCTGGGCACCCGCAGCCGACAAAAGATGCAGGCGCTGCGGGTATGGGGAGGAGACACTGCCGCATGTACTATGCCATTGCATGCGGCAGAGCCGGGCCATGACGGAGCGTCATAACACCATCGTCGCCAGAATAAAAAGGCTGCCTTGGGGAGGTTTACAGTCATCGCAGAGAACCAGGTCGTGGGCACCACATCACTCAAGCCCGACCTGGTACTGGCCCGTGGAGAGGAGGCACTGATCCTGGACGTCTGCTGCCCTTTCGAGAACAGGCTGCAGGCGTTCCAGGACGCCCGGAAGGGTAAGGAGGAGAAGTACGCCCCTGTACAGCGTCATCTCCTCCGGCGGTTCTAAGGCGCGACGGTGGACGCGGTCGTCGTCGGCTGCCTCGGCACCTGGGATCAGGGGAATGATCGCGTGATGCGCAGGCTGTGCAGTAGGCAATACCTACGGACACTTAAACGCCTGTGCATCAGCGATACCATTAGCGCCTCTACAAAGATTTTTAGAGCCCACATAGGCACCTCTTAAACGATCTTACTGTTTTTAGAGAAGCGCCTTTTGCCATGTTATACACCTTTTACAGTTTTAGCCTTTTATTACTAACACCACTAACTAGTTGTATTTAGTCATTTGTTTGCGTTTTTAGATTATACTCGTTTTATCCGTTTCTTCCTTGGTTTTGTGACACATATTTTTGATGTACTGTAACTAGCATAATAAAAAAGTCTGTTCTTATCAGCTTAATATCTGATACGGGTTCTATATGGACCCACGATATTAAACCTATTTTTGGAAGTTGGCGGAGTGCTTGAAGCCTGCTTCACCTCCGCCGCAGGTCGGCCCGGTATTACACTACCTCCGGGATCGGTCCCCGCTCACTTAGGTGAGACTTCATTCAATCAAAATGAAGAGCACAAGCTCGAAGCGAGCACTGACTTGACGCGCACCATTCCTATACTATACGCAACGATGCCGGTTCGCGGACCACGAGAGTAATTAAACTGCCACTCCATCTGTGTGTAGCGTCGCACTTGCTGCGTCGCAAATGGGACAGCCGCTCCAGCAAATTTCTAGTTATGGCCTTCGAGAAAAATAAATGAAAGCAAGAAAAAGAACCAGAATTCCTATTTATCCGATGTCTCTGAACGATTGTCTCCTGTAAAGAGCCACTTGGGGGGATGGGGGTAGGATTAGCCGTGGGGTTTGCGATCAATATGAATCCCACTCAAAGCCAACACTGCACTTTGGAGTTCACTATCGCTTGTATCCGTAAACCACCGCGCTCACGCAAGCTCGTCCCACCGAAATCCGCTGCAAAAGCGGAAGAAAGATTCCCTATGAAAGAAAAATAGAGTGCCCGATTTCTGGCAACCACCGTGCAGCCTTTGTGTGCACATTTTCGCAGCAGTGGGACCGAGCGCCTCGAAAACAAACTTGTCGTATGCCCAAGTGTGGCGAAATATATTCAAGGGTTCAAAGGTGCCTCATCTTTCTAACCTGTATGTTACGAAGACCTGTTGCTACCTTTTCATCATCAACATCATCATCCTGGCTACGCCTACTGCAGGGCAAAGGCATCTCCCATGATCCTCCAAGTACCCCGGTCACGTGCTGATTGTCGCCATGTAGTCCCTAATCCAATCTGCCCTCCCAACTTTCTGCCACCCCCTGCTATGCTTCCCTCCTCTCAGTCTGTAACCCTTAATGACCATCGGTTATCTTCCCCCCACATTGCATGCCCTGCGCATGCCCATTTGCTTTTCTTGGTTTAAACTTTGGTGTCAATAACTAGAGTTTGTTCTCACACCCCCCCAATCTGCTCTATTCCGATCCCCCCGTGACGCTACACCCACCATCCTTCTTTCCAGAGACCGTTGCATCGCCCTCAATTAACCTTCGGTAATCCTTAAAGCTGTTTGTTGGGGCACTCGTGGCATCTTTCTCGTTTAATCAAGTCAAACTTTTTTCAGTTTTGGGGGAAAACTCAATGAGTAAGGCGCGATTGTGTCCCCGCCGCCGCTCTCAACAAGATGGCGGCGCCCAGGCTTTTTGCCTGAAGGTTCGGCCTAACGCAGAACACGCATGCACGGCAGTGAACTCGCGTTGAAGGGGCAAAAGTGTAGTGCAGTGAAGCGTTTGCTCGGGCGAAAAACGCAAACATTAGCCGAACATACAACCAAATCGCCAAATGGGAATTTCCATTATTGGAAATTCCAGTTCAGGTTGCGCATTGCGTTCGCCTAAGGTAAAGAACATAAATGCGAGTGCCACATCAGTCAAGTCAAAGCTTAGGATTCCGTACCATATTTTTTTTTTCTTGCCTTTTACTCCTGGCCTGCGTGGCCCCAGCGCGCATGCACACGAAAGTAATGAAATAGTGAAAACACAAAATAATGCGGTGCGGCTTTATCATATCTGTTTTGTGCGCTTTCTTCTTTGTGGACTACAGCGGTGTGCGTCATGAGAAAGTTTCTGTGCCCTTCTACTGTGACCAGTGAAGCTATATTTAAAACCACATTGATTTGTACGCTTATTGCTACAAACTGCGTGTGGGTGTTTTTCTTTTTCGCTGCCAACGATGGGTTATCGCAACCGCGATCGGTTCTGCTGCTACGCTAGACGCGTGCTTGCCAACGGTTGGCTCTATACGCGACCCGCGACGCGTGGTCGGCACATTCAAGCAGTCAATTGCAAACCGTTCCAAGAAGAAGGATGTACTCCACTTGCCACCGGGAGCGCTAGTTCGACGATTGTACTTTTTGACCCTCGAGGAAGCGCCGCCATCCCACGTTTTCTATAATACGATAAGATTCAGAGCGACCGCGACCACTTGTCTTTGTCAATATCTAGGACACCCTTTTTTTTTTATCCAGATACTCAGACGCGCCCGTGTTCACGCGCACTTGCTCTCTCCGATAAGCAGAGAAGCTCGGTTGGGGTGGTGTCGGGCCTTGCGCATGCGCTGCTGAGCTCGTCGCTTCGCCGGCCGGTTGACGCTGGCGCGGTACTGGTAATGAACTTCGACGTGCATGGTGAAACGTCACTTTGTATTGCCACTGTAGATTAGCAATGGAATGTGTTTGCGAGCGATTGGAGAAATGAGAAAGCGTACACTGTCTACAGTTCATGCCCCTCTAGAGTAGTGGAAATGTTCCTCCGAGTATTAGGTTTGTAATTTGCGCCTATGAACATGAACTAAACAAAGAAAATGGTCTGCAGCCGCCTTCGCTTCATAAAATTCCCGTACGAAGAAATTTGCGTGCGCAAATGACGGAGCAAAAGAGAGAAACCATGTAGAGAAGAATGGCTGCCTTTTACGTGATCTCGCGCATTAAACCAGACGATAGATTAATTTTAGCCGTTCATTTTGATTTGCCGAATGTAAACCGGAACACTTTCTCCACGCGGTCTTCAGATTTGAATGTCAATCAATCACATCCTTTCTTTTTTTTTGTTTCTGTTTGTTCTATCTGGAACCGAAAGAATTCAGAACGCCATTTCAATCTTAGATTCGATTAGATATCGTGACTGGTATGCTGAAAAATCACGCCTTGCGTTACGTCCCCCCTGGTATATCTGGTGTTAACCGTCATGATCACGGCATTAAAAAATCGCCAGTTTCCGAACTTTAATCGCGCCGAAGATGAACCGATATACTGGATTCTTATTGTCATGATTTTAGAGAAAGCGCTGGTTCTATGGCTAGCTTTAAGGAAAAGAAAAACATTGTTCAGGAATGTATAACTCAAAACAACTAAAAAATCTGCCGGCAATTCGTACTACAACGAGAGTACTGAGAATACTGGAAAAGATGAAATCCAAACATGCTGCAAGGAGCCGACAAATGCAATTGAACCAACGAACTGAACTGAAATTTTTTCATCAAGACATGCCCCGAAGAACGTGGCCACTTTCAATGATAATTTCAAATCTGATTTCTTTTTTTTTACGACGGATAATAATTATCTTTCCAATGGCGGATGTGAAAATTTCAGAGAACGGCATTTTCGAAATCTCAAGGCCCCGGACGCTTTTTCGCTTCTTTAAGTATTTTGGTGGTGGCGTATTGGTGCACATGGAGGAAAATTTCGCGCACGTAATTTATAATCTTGTAGTTGATTTTCTTGAAGCACACAAAGTGCTGACAAACGACCAACCAGGACACAATTAAATTAGTATTACGCACGATTTCGAAGCCGCGGTAACAAAAGAGTAACAAACGGACGTTCATTGCGTGGTTTGGATTTCACGTCTCTCACAATAAAAAAAATAATAAAAAGAACCACTGCATAAAATAGGTTTTCCCAAACTGGATGGTATCGATCAGCTTTTGAACAGCCCTTCCTTAAATTGAGTTGAGCAGGTGCGGGCCTCTGTTGTTTTGGATTTTTGTAAATGGCATCATTACTGGACAGTCCGTTCACTTGAGGAACAAGGGAGAAACCCCCCCCCCCCCCCCAAAAAAAAAAATCATATCTTGGTGAGAGACGTGGCAGATGAGTACAATTATCGGGAGAAAAAAAAAGGAAAACCGCCTCGTACTCAGAAGCCGCTCCTCTTACGTGTGAAGCTTCAAACAAATTGTTTTTCTTGAGACGCTCTATGAAGGTATACACAGCTCCTTAAATGCAGCACCCGTACACAAAGCCAAACGTTCCAAGCTGGAAAGAAAGCATGAAATTCGCGGTGCCCGTTGCCTGTGAAACAACGGGCAACATTACGCAAAGTCCGCAACCACGTCAGCCGGGGCGGCCACGGAGAGCGCCGAACGCCCGCGCTTAAGCCTGAAAATGCTCGCGCTTAAGCCAGGTAGCGAGTAAAAATCCCGGCGCTTAAGCCACGCGGGGACTAAAACTGAAGCCACGGGATTGTTGCTGAAATTGTATGCAGTCCGGTAGAAGTCTGTCGGCGCCGGCGCGCGGCAAAGTTGGCGTGCATTTGCCACTCGGGTTGCGAGGCCCTCGTGTATTGCGCGTCGCGCCAACACACACACATCGCCCCGAAAATCGGCCGGTTCGCGTTCGAGACGCAACCGCACCATTTCAGCTGTCGGGAGCGCGTCTTTCGTCGATGCCGAAAGCCGCCTTTTAATGCGCGTTACTAATAAGATGACGAGGCAACTTTGTTGACCAGAAGAAACGCGCGCGACACAGCGCACGCAGCGCAGTTTCCCGCGGGCTGCTTCACGACAATCAAGATCGGCAACGCCCTCCAACTCTCGTGCCACAAGTGGATGCGAAAGCACCAGTGGCTCCTCTCGTCGCAGGTGCTAACAGCGATGGTCCGCTGCCATTGCACTTGAGCAGAACGTCTTTGCAAAGCACCTTCTCGCAAGACTAGCCGTTTCAAGCGGCGCCATATTACGACAACGGTCCCCTTTCGTTTCGCCTTTTTCTGCACAGAGCGAATGGGAGCAAGGGTACAGACTCCTTGTCAAGCAACCACTTGCCTTTTGGTCTGCGCCCTAGGCAACTGCACCACGTTGTCTGAATAAACTCTTTGAGTCTTAGAGTTGCGACGGAGCGAAAACGGAAAAAAAATGGCTGCGCTCAACGGCAACCGTTTCGTGCGAGTCTTGCTGCCGGCAAAGAGCTCGCTCCTCCTCTGTGGTCCGTCTCAAGAGAGGACCCAACACTCTTCGCGCCTGTCGGTGCTGCGATCGCTTGCTCGAGAAGGATGTACGTTTCAGTTGTGTACCGCGGACAAACCTTCCAGTCAGAGGCTAAGCCTCAATAGATCGCAGTGTGGTGGCTGCTCTACTACTTACGACACCACGAGAGGCACCTAAGTCGTCTCCAGACGATTTGACGCTGCAGCGATTCAGGCCAGCCATAGCCCTGGAGAGCGACCAGTGTCCTCGACAATACTCGGCCTCCGGTGTAGCGCTCTCTGGGTTCATTTGGCGTCATCGAGCCGGGAAGCGCGGCAGCCCGCCGCGCTCGACCCGGCGCTAATCTTACCCGCTTTCGCCGCAAGTGCACACGATATCGTTGCGGTGCTTAGACGGGATTCTGACTTAGAGGCGTTCAGTCGTAATCCCACGGATGGTAGCTTCGCACGACTGGTCTCTCGACCAAGCACGTGAACCAAGTGTCCGAATCTGCGGTTCCTCTCGTACTGAGCAGAATTACTATCGCAACGACCGGTAATCAGTAGGGTAAAACTAACCTGTCTCACGACGGTCTAAACCCAGCTCACTTTCCCTATTAGTGGGTGAACAATCCAACGCTTGGCGAATTCTGCTTCGCAATGATAGGAAGAGCCGACATCGAAGGATCAAAAAGCGAGGCCGCTATGAACGCTTGGCCGCCACAAGGCAGTTATCCCTGTGGTAACTTTTCTGACACCTCTTGCTTAAAACTCTTAAAGCCAAAGGATCGAGGGGCCCCGCTTTCGCGGTCTCGAATCGTACTGAAATTCAAGATCAAGCAAGCATTTGCCCTTTTGCTCTACGCGAGGTTTCTGTCCTCGCTGAGCTCGCCTTAGGACACCTGCGTTACCGTTTGACAGATGTACTGCCCCTTTTCGAAGTCTGCTCCCTCATGTAAAATAAAAGAAAATAAATGAAAGGAGGGAAAATCCCGCTCCTACTTACGCAATAACAGGCTTAAACCAATCAAAAATAAATAAAATGGGGTCAATAACCCAAAGCGCAAATTTCATATATAAAAGCCAATTGGAAAAAGAAAGGGTGGGCACGGTAACAGCTAATATCCCAAGGCGAGGTCAGCGAGGGCACAATGGCCTCGCGTAGAGCGTTTATTGATATCTCCAAAGAAAAATAATGATGATGATCGGCATGCTGAGTGCCCCTGAAGGTAAAGAGTGAAGATGACAGGGATGGTGAAAACCCCGACCAAGTACCTTGATCAGCCGGGGAGCGCGAGAGCCGGTACGTGAAAAGCTGAAAAGAGACTTGAGAACACTGGTTAAAAGTGGTGACGGTGACTGCCCAGTCAACACTAGTCACCGGGCAGCCATCGTCACTAAAACCCAAAGTGCAAACTCTCAGGGCCACTTAAGCCTCCATCCGAGACATGTATGTACCTGGACAAGGAGATGTACATTTATGGTACAGTAGAAAGTATAAGTAGCAAGGAACAAAAGTCAAAGCGGTGTGCAGATGCCTGCTTCAGCTTCAAAGTATATCCGCTGCTAAAGTAAGGAATAGGAGGAGCAGGACGAAAAGAAATGAAAGTAGAGGAAAAGAAATAAAAGGGCGAAGTGAGAAAATGACGTGCATAGAAGGGTTAGCAGGTTTGTAAGCACGCCCCGCGCGCACCCATGTCCGCACCGTGCTTGCGGAAGTGCCACTGCCAAAACCGCGACAGCGAGACGCCAGAAACAGAACTCAGAGCACGGCGTAATAAAGGAACCAATGGACATTGCTAGGTCACCGAGACCATCCGCGTTCAGGCCGCGACATTGAGCGCAGGACACAAATGACTAATAGTGTCTCGAAAGTGCTGGGCGCCCGGACGACAGCACCGAGGCATAGCCTCCGATGCGCCGAAGCCTAGAGGCGGGAGTATCCACAGCACGCAGCCGGTGCCCGCGAAAGCGCCACCAAATGGCCGCATACGCCAAGGTAGGCAAGAAGGTCTATGAATACAGTGGAGCACAAGTGCGAGCAGTAGCCTGCTGAGCACTATCCGGCAGCCACAGTATGGACGGTAACCATAAAAGCCAAACAGAGAACCCCGGGGTCCTAGTAGCTGGACGTGTTGAGCCAGCCACGGCTCCGATGCCGGACGTTCTCGTACGTTTAGCGAATCGACCATTCAGTTAAGCTCCGTATAGGAGCTGAATGCATGGGCCTGGGGTCAGCCACGAACCCCCAGCCGACGCTGCGTGGTTGGTGCCGTCAGAAAGGGGAGGAGATTAAGCACCAAATCAGGGAGTGCCGGGTTCCAAGTCGCTGGATACAAGGGGGCCAGCCACGGCGCCCACACCGGCCACTCCGCAGCAATCGGCTGTCCCAGTCGCTGGAAGGCCCAGCGGTTCAACAGTGGTCGCAGTGACAGAAAGGGAATAGCCTCGAAACTGCCAAATGCATTTACCATGCATCCACTAGAGGCACATCCCGCGGGCAGTCCGGCACCGCCGCGCTCACCAAGCGTTCGATGCGGGTAAGGATGGCGCGATTGCGGGCGCTTTGGAGCAGCATCGGGTAATCTGCGACCCGAATGGTGTCGCGTGAGGCACCGTCCAGGTGGCCCGCCAGCTCCCTCGTCAGCGTACAATCAGTGAGGTAATGATGAAATGTTTCGGCAAGCACGCCACACGGACAGAACGCGGTGCGCGCAAGGCCAAACCTGTTCAAGTAGTAGGGGAAGCGGCCGTGTTCCGTGAGAATATGAACTAAAGAGCGGGATGGCGGGAAGAACGCAGGAATCTGCACAACGCTGGACACCCAGTGAATTAGAGCTGTATCGGAATTGGCAGACCGCCACCTGAGGCCCCACTCACGTTGTATCTGAGCGTAGAATTGGGTTTTGATAGCTCGGATGGAGGTGCGCAGTACGCGCGGGAGGCCATAACGTGCAGCACTAGCGGCAGCGTCATCTGCCAGCTCGTTTCCCAGAATGTTACGGTGCCCTGGCACATGATGCAGAGCAATGGAAAAGCGAGCTGAAAGACTCCGGAGGGCACGCTTAAGCTGCACTACCCGCATGTCAGTAGAAGTAAAGGCAGAAATGGCCTACAAAAGACAAAGGCAATCTGAGTATACATTGACTACGGTAAACGATGTCGGCATGAACATTAAGTAGGCGAATGCCTCTTGTAATGCAACCGCTTCTGCGCAGTACGCACTGCTCGCTCCGCGTATGCTAAATTTCCCTATGTGAAGAACGCGTTGGTGAGGGCTCATCACTACATACGCGGCTCCCGCAGAGAACTGCGTAAAGGAGCCATCCGTGTAGATGTGCAATGCCGGGCTAAGGGACTTGCTGAAGGCTGCGCGGGGTGTGAGCCGGCTAAACGGATACCTGAATCGATCGGCCGGGTGATCGGTCCACTGATCATATCCGTATGCAATGTTCTCCGGATGGAAATACAGAGGTCCGAAACACATAGGCTGTCGTAATGTAAATAATCTAAACTCGGCAAGTATTCTGTCCAATTCTAGTGTTAAAGGCGGCGCCCGGGCAAGGATTTGCAGTGCCGCTGTTCGCGTGGTGCGATACGCTCCCGTGAGAGCAAGCAGCGGAACCCGTTGTAACGATTCCACCTTGTCCCTAAGCTGGCTATCGGGGCAATCCGACTACCAGACCGGTGCAGCGTACGTGATGATTGGCAGAATTACCTGGCGATACAGCTTCTGTAGAGTACCCGGTCGAAGGGAGTAATGAAGGCGAAGATAAGCTAAAATTTTGTGAGTGGTTCGTTCCAATTTTTGCCTGACGTAATCCGCGTGAGGTTGAAAACCTAATCGCGAATCAAATACTACCCCAAGAATTTTTAAGCTGTCTTTTTTACGGAGGCGTCCCTCACCCATACACACTTTGAGCCCCTGCCCCGCGACCGAAGCAGTGCCGTGAGGAAACGCCACAAAAAAGGATTTTTCCACATTAATGGCGACCCTGACTTCTTGAGACCAAGCGTGCACGCGGTCCAAAATCACGGCCGCCTTTCTTTCAATGTCAGCTCGGTTCACGCCAGGTACAACAATGATGGTATCGTCAGCGTACGCTTGAGCAAACGCGTCCCCTGGGAGATCCAACTCCAGGACCCCTCGGACTACCACGTTCCATAAAAGCGGACTGATGGGGGACCCCTGTGGGCTCCCCAATGTAGGTGCTGCAGACACTTCTCCCGAATGGGAACGGTACACAATGGTGCGATCAGTTAGAAATGAGCGTAGTAAATGGAATAGGTTACGTGGGCAACCGTTGCGCTGCATGTATGAGAGTACTTGCGGGTGCCAGACGGAATCGAAGGCACATTTAAAATCAATGGCAATCAGAATAGCCGGCGTTTTTGACTGTTTCAGGACTTGGAGTCGGCGGCACAATTCGTACAGGGCCATGACGGCACTCCTTCCATGAGTAAAACCGAATTGATTTGCGTGGATTAGGTGAGAGGAGTGAAGGAAGTAATAAAAGCGGGAATTTAATAATCTTTCAAGAATTTTGCCGAATAATGAATTCATTACAATAAGCCTGTAGGAGCCCGGAGAATCCGGAGGTCGTCCGGGTTTAGGGATAAAAACCACCCTGCCCTTCTTCCACTTCTCCGGAAAATGCCCCAATTTTAATGCCGTGTTGAAAATAAATAGAAAGAAACCCGGGTGATATTGAAAAAGTAGTTTTAGTATGGAAAGGGTAATGCCGTCAAGGCCCGGGGCCGAACTGGTCCGACCAATGTGCAGGGCATATTCTATCTCTGACAGGGTGAACAGTTTGTCATCCCTTCTTGCGACAGCCGGGGCACCTGCAATTGCTCGTAATTCCCTGTGCAGAGCAGTGTCGTGCGCCGAATCATCACGGGCAACCTGCGTTCGGAGCAGTAACGCTGCAGAATCCAGTCCGTCTTTGGTCATGGTACCCGCCGGCGTGCGTAAGGGCGGCAACACGATGGGGTGGCGGAGTTTTTCAAATGCCGATTTGAACGCTACGCCGAACATGTTCTTCCGCGAACTTTCTGTACAGAAGTTCTTGAGTGCCTGAGACTTGGCGACCTCAATTAATCTTCTGTAGGAGACTCGCGCACGGACGAACGCTAAGTGGAATGCATTGCGGAGGGACGGGTCTCGAGCGTTTTGATAACGTCTGCGCATTGCGCGAACACGGTTGCGTTCGACAGTTAATTGCGGCGACCACCAAGCGTTCGCTTTGTGCGGCCCCCGTTTCGGCACCTGCAAGTTTCTCTCGTAATGGCTGTCGTACAATAGGTAAAACTTCTGGATGATATGATCGAGGGCCTGCCCAGTATGCGCCGTCAGCTGCTGCACCGTCGCGAACCAGGGCTCGTTTACAAGCCAGCGTGTGAGACGTATGCGGCCCGCGAACGTGAGCTTTTTCCTGAGCAGGAGCGGCGTTCCCTGGAACGAGAATACGATGTCGCGGTGCTCTGAAAGTGTCTCCTCCTCCGACACTCGCCACATGTATCCTCTGTTGGCCATGTTTGCACTGGCCAGGGTTATGTCTATCCAACTCTCGGTATAATGATTTTCGTACGTAGCGGCCGACTCGGGATCATTTAAGATATGCAGATCATGTGCGCAGATCAGCTGCATCACCGCTGCACCCCGGCCATCACAGCCGCCACGACCCCAGTTAACATGTTTAGCGTTAAAATCACCTCCTATTATGACATTGTCTTCCTGGGTGCGTGTTAGACAATCAGACACAGTATCCAGGAATTGGGCTATGTCCACATGCGGCGGCGCGTACAGTCCGAGCAGGAGAAATTTGATATTGGGCGTTGACAATTTCACCGCAACGACGTTGGTGCTGGTCAAGACGGGAAAACAGTCGAAACCCGACCCGTCCCCGAAAATAACTACTCGGGGACTGTCGGGCGAAGCAAAGCGATGGTAATGTTCCAGAATACCCGGAATCGCACCCGCCCTGATGTAGGGATCACAAACGACGGCAAATGTGATGCCTTGCGTCTGCATGGCTCGGACCAGCACCATCGTCGCCGCCTTTGCATGGTCCAAGTTAGCCTGAATGAATTTCAGATTATTGCTTGTGATCATTTAAAAGTCGTGCTGAAGTCTGATTGTTGACAGTATGGGGAATAAATCCAAATGCCCCTACCAATGGCGTGCTCCCACGCGTCCCCGTACCCACAAATCGACGCCCCGCCGCATGCGACCGCGCCGTCTGCACGCACCCCACCACTGGACCCGACTCCTGTGCGGAGGGTCCGCAGCGCCCCAACCCCAAGAGGGGAACGCTGCGGGCCCCACTCCACTTAATTGCCATAGTCAGTACGGGCTTTCAATCTTGCGACCCGCTCAGCCCGTGTCGGGCAACGAATATCGCTCGTCGGGTGTCCCGCAGAGTCCCTTCCCGTCGCCCTGCACGCCGCACAGGCCACCGCCGCATCCCCCATGCGCACAGTACAATTTTCTGCCAGGTGATTACTGGCACACTTTGCACATATCGCCCTAGACGTGACGTCTTTAACGGGGCAAAAGCGGCGCGTGTGCCCATACGACGCGCAGAACATACACAACGAGACATAAAGATCTTCAACTGCACGCGCTGCGGTCCACCCGACACAAATTCTGTCTTTTTTCAGGAGTTTCCGAAAATCTGCCGGGTTTACCTCAACGATGTGTGTCATATTACCGCCACGCTCTTGAAACGATACTAATACTTTGCTTGCGGCAGTGTCCAATTCGAACCCGGGATTCCGGGCGTTAATAGCTTCAATGAGGTTCGTTGAGGATACCTCAGGGTCGACACCAGTAAGCTTAACATGTGGTTTCCGTTTCTCCGGGATGCGCATGGTCATAGCCGTACGCGTTATCGGGCTTCCATTAACTGCCGTTTGTAAACGGGCAAGAGTAGTAGTCTCTTTAGCGATGACCGTAACTCCGAGACGAGTCTCGCGCAGAGTTAATTCACCAAGTCCCACACTACGAGGGTCTATGTTTGCCTTGAGCAGTCGCATGACATCCTTAGCTGGAGAATTGGTGGGACTTACCGGAGTCAAAAAAGCCACGTGTCCCTGCACCCACTGCCGTGAGGTCGCCATGCTTGTTGTAGTCCCGTGACCATCAGGCGCCCCCGAGGCATGCCCAGGCCCCGGCGCCCCCGCCGACGTGACCGGGCAATCGACTCGGCCGGCCACCGCTGCTGCGTACGAGCGGCCGGGCCCCGACATACTCGCAACGGCCGCCTGTATCCGGGATTCCATAGCCTCCTGCCTGGCCTGGGCGAGCTGCCGGCGAAGTTCCTGCATCTCGCCATCTCTTTGTGCCGCCGCCGCCTGGAAATCTGCACAGTTCTTGACAATTGCATTTAGCTCTGTAATGATCTGAGCCCGAACCAGATTAGTAATTTTGGTCTTGTCGTCGAAAAGGATTTCTTCAACGCGCCGCTGACGCGAGGCAATATCATCCCACTTCTCTGTGTACCTGAAATCCGCAGCTGGGTTGATCGGGTTTTCTGTTAAATTAGCAGGAATTGGAGCTCCGGTAGTGTGTTCATTTCCTAAGTCGACGCCTGCCGGCGCGCCCCTCTGTACTGCGACACCCTGCCCGACCATATTTACCAGCTCATCGCCGTCTTGCGAAAAGATACTTGTACCTGATCCCGGCGAACTGCCGACACTCTGTGACCTGTTACCCTGGGGCGATCCCCCGCGCGTCTGCTTCAGCCGCGACATGGACTCATACCCTCCTGGGGGCAGCCATATTGGCTTCCCCGCCTACGGCCGGGAAATGCGGACGGAAAATAAAGGCAAATGTACGGTTTAATCCCCCTCCCGCGCGTCAACTGGGGTCCCTGAGAGTTCCGAAACAGCCCACGATAATCGAATATGTCGTAGGACGAAAAGTACTTACGTTATTGCCGAAAAAACGGAGCCCGATGCTGCCGGCCAGCCGAACACTTGCACGAGCCCCAGTCAAACTCCCCGCCTGACACTGTCCTCGGAACAGGTCGCGCAGGCCCGACCGGCACCGCCCCGAAGGGAGACCGGGGGCCCATCGCTTGGCGCTAGAAGCGTGGACAACTCAATGGTCCGCTTCCCGCTCCACCGAGTAAGTAAAGAAACGATGAGAGTACTGGTATTTCACTGTCGGCCACGAGGACCCCGCCGAAACGAGGCCGTATCCCGTGACCTCCCACTTATGCTACACCTCTCATGTCTCTTCACAGAGTCAGACTAGAGTCAAGCTCAACAGGGTCTTCTTTCCCCGCTGATTTTGCCAAGCCCGTTCCCTTGGCTGTGGTTTCGCTAGATAGTAGATAGGGACAGAAAGTGAGAGAGGCAAAAAGGAGAGATGCCTCGCCCTGCACCACTAGTGTATCGCAGGTGTGAAGAGAAAGCCAAATTTAATATAAAAAATGAGGGAAGATATCCAAAAAATGTTTTTTTGAAGAAAAATAGGAAAAGAAAGAAAGAGGAAAAGAAGAAAGTAGAAGATGGAAAGAAGTAATGATCATCACCGTCGGCGAAACCACAGCAAGAGAGCGGGTTGGTGCGGGATTTATTGATCGATAATTTACATATATGTTTCTTCATCTTGAATACAATTGACTTCTTGAGGCTTGCTTGCCTTGAGCCTTGTGTCTTGAGGCTTGCTGCCTTGAGTTGCCCTTGACTTCAGGGATCTTGCGTCGAAAGTTGAAACGAACTGTTTTCTCCTACTCTTCTTGGTGGTAGTGTGAGATTTCTCTATTTTTCAAGATGTAAGACGCTTGTTGTCCTGCTTCATTTCTACGGGAATTATTCTATAATAGCCTGGGAGTGGAGCAAATGATCCCTCGATTTTTCGCAGGTGATTAAACTAGGTAAGAGTGAGTTGGTACCCGACGCCGGACGAAAGTACGTATACACCTAGCCCTTCCGGGGGTCGGTTCTCCTTCCGAAGCGGCATCAGGTCTGTGTATACAGTGAATTATCTTTACATGAGTTACAATTTAAGTTTTGTTAGTATTAAATTTGTGGGATAGAGTCTGTAATTATCTTTATCATTTCCTCGATAATGTCCAGAGCTTGATTATTTTTAATTAATACTGGTTTTCTTCTTTTAGGGTTATTTCCAACAATTTTAATTAATTGTTTTCGTTGGATTTCTCTTATTCTACATGATTCCAGATAATGGTCAAAATTTATGGCTGCTTGTTGACATTTGCATGTATTCGTGTTAGACAAGTGGAATCTAAAAAAGTAATGAGGAAATCTCCCATGACCTGAGATTGCCTGAGATGTATAGTAGTTGCCTATAAAGTTATCTGGGATTGTTCTGACATTTTTTATCCATTCATAGGTAAAGCTATTTTTTCCCTCATTTTGCCATATTTTGTTCCATTTGTCCTTCACCAAAATATTGAGTTGTTTTTTTAATAAATGGTTTGGTAGCCGGTAAATCAACGAACTCTCCTACTATACTAGCCTCTTTGGCTAACAAGTCCGCCATATCATTCCCTTTGTTGTTGTTATGTCCTTTGACAAATGATAAGGTTATTTTTTCCCGTGGTAATCCTAAAAGGTTTTTTCTTTATTTTAACTATAAGTGGGCTATTGTTTTTGGGATTTCGTAATGGTTGTAAGCACGAAAGGCTGTCTGTGAGGATTTGGAATGTATAACTAGTTTCCTTTGATTCTATGTATTCTATTGCTTTTAATAGTGCTATCGCTTCACCCTCATAGTTCGATGAATATTCTGGTAATTTGAACAATTTTGTTAATGTTTCTCCTCTTGAATTATACGCAACATATGCTGCTCCTACTTTCTCTTCCGTTTTGGAACCGTCTGTATATATTTTTATGTCCACGTCTTGCTCTTTGTCTGTGAATGGAAAGGACAAGTTTCTAGACGGGTGAAATTCCCACAGATCGTATTTTGATACGACTTCATTTTCGGTAAACACTATCTTTCCATAAGAAGTTTTTACCTTTTACGAATATTTGATATGTTTCTATTTCCTTTTCTATTGTTAATGCTATTGGTGGGATGTTGGCTAATATGTTTAGAGAGTAATTCGATGTGGTTCTGTATGCTCTGGTTAGTAGGATTAATGGTATTCTTTGAATTGCTTTAAGTTTTTTATTAATCTCTATCTTTTTACTGTACCAGACTGGAGAAGCGTAAGCAATCATCCTCTCAATCCCTCTAGTATAAATAGTCTTTAATTGCTTTTGTTGAATTCCCTTTCGCCCTGCAGTAAATTTACTTAGTTGGTAAGTTAAATGGGCTACTTTATCTTTAATGTATTGCATGTGAGGGATAAATGACATTTCAGAATCAAAAATAACGCCTAGTATTTTTAATTCCTTCATCATTTTCAGTCTTTTTCCGCCAAGTTTTAAATGTGGTGGGTGACTATCATATTGTTTACCTATAATTATAAAGTTTAATTTTTCTGTATTGAATTCAAGTCTCATTTCTTGTGCCCAGTTATTTATTTGGGTTAATACTTGATTGGCTTTGTCCTCTAGTGTTTTCCTTGCTTTTGCATTAAGTACAACTGTAATATCGTCTGTGAAGGCCATTATGTACGTGTCTTGAATACTTTTAGCTTCTAATAATTTTGC
The DNA here is from genome assembly GCF_023375885.2 of Dermacentor andersoni. Taxonomy (NCBI): domain Eukaryota; kingdom Metazoa; phylum Arthropoda; class Arachnida; order Ixodida; family Ixodidae; genus Dermacentor; species Dermacentor andersoni. Next base: position 14,216,280 of record NC_092823.1, on the reverse strand, counting down.
CATCATCAGGTTCCACAAGAGAGGACTCAAAGGTGAACCCTGTGGGGATCCTGTCGCTAAATTTCTGTCGACTTTTACATTATCTTGATCATATCTTATTTTTCTGTTGGTTAGCACAGAGTTTATCATTGATCTTAAGTTATGTGGGCAATTGTATTCTTGAAGAATTTTAGTTACTATGTCCGCTCTAATACCGTTGAACGCATTCTTAATGTCTAGTGAAATGATTATACTGCTATTTTTATCTATTTTATTCTTGCTTACTCTCTTTGTTATTTCAAGAAGGGCTGTTGTTGTCGAGGTATTGTGGCGAAACCCAAATTGTTTTATGTGTAACTAATTATTTTTAAACAGGAAAAAATATGTCTTTAATTAGTTTCTCTAAAATCTTTCCTAAGATAGAATTAATAGCTATGGGCCTGTAATTACCTACTCCTATTTTTTCCTCGTTATTTGCTTTATTTATTAGAATTACCCTGGATGTTTTCCATTGTGTAGGGAAATGACCAAGTTTTAAACAGGCGTTAAATAAATTAAGAAAATATGTTTTGTGTTTCTCGTATATTCTTTTTACAAATTCAGTTTGTAAGTTGTCAGGTCCTGGTGCCACGTCCTTACGCAAATTTTTTATCAGAGAGTCCAGGTGGTCATTGCACTGGTGATCACCCTGTACCTGGTGTTCGAGTTTGTTTTCGGCTTGGTCTGAATTCCTAGTAAAGTTGCATTCTTCTACTGGGTACAGTTTTCCTAAAATGTATTCCACGGTTTCTTGTAATGTTTGAGTTTGTTCCCCCTCTTCTTTTTCAATGCTGGATATAGTAATTTTCTTAATTTTGTTATTAGCTATTTTATAAGGAAGGTTAAAAGGGTTTTTTGAGCTAGCTGAACAGAAAGCTTCCCAGTTTGAGTCTTTTGCTTTGTTCAGCATGTTATATATGTCGTGTTCTGTATAGTATTCTTTTTTGTATGCTTCTCTTATCTCGCCTTTAGCTTTCTGACATCTTCTTCTCATCGCTCGAACTTTTTTCTTTTTATTTCGAGCTCTGTTGTCCACCAAGCATTCATTTTGTTTTTAGAAGGTTTCAATTTTTTAGTATATTTTGTTTCTAGATTATTTAGCTTTGACTAAAATATGTCGAGACTGTCCTCTACTTCTTTTATACTCTTAAATTCATTGTTGTTTGCAAACCATTGGTCTTCTAATATTGCGTCCAAAATCTTTTTTCTTCCTTTAAGTGTAATTCCATGTTTTTCTTCTTCCGAGTCGTGTGCTACCTGTATTTCAATTTTAATATATCTGTGATCACTATTGTTAAAGTCTTTTAGCACTTCCCATCTATTAATATCGGCCTCGAATAGATTGTTTACAATTGATAAGTCAATCCAAACTTTTGCCCTTGATGTTTTAAATCTTGGGGGAGCGTTACTATCATTTGAGACTATTAAGTTATTCCTAATTATTAATTCTAAAATGTTTTCCCCTCTTGTATCATTTGTTTTACTTCCCCATGTAGTGTTTTTGGCATTAAAGTCGCCGGTTATTAAAAGTTCTGTATATTGAATAGAGTTTAACAGATTTTCTAGCCTTGATAAATATTGGAAATTATCCGTATTAGGTGGCCAGTAACAATTAAGTAATAAAATGTCTTTGCTTTTGAACTTTATTCTCATTGCTATTGTGTTTTCTTCTACTAAAATAGGGAAAGTAATTATTTCTTTACTGTGGATTATTATTGCTACATTCGGTTTAACGTTATGTGCTATTATCTTGTGTTTTATAGGGAATCCGATTATTTTATTTGCTAATGCATACGGTTCTTGTAGTGCGGAAATATCTTGTTTATATTCTTCTTGATAAAATTTTAATTATTCTAATGCTTTATATGATCGTGCTAAATTTACCTGTATAATGTCTAATGTGTCTGATCTATGATGTGTTGGAAGTTTGTTGTTGTTAGAAGCGTTAGAAGCCATGTTTGCTGTAGAGGTTTTAGATTCTCAAGTTGAATTTTCGAGAGATAACTTGGACACTCCCAAGACATCATAGAATGGTTAAATTCTTGAATTCCCTCACCTTCGCAAATTCTGCACAGGGGGTCGTCCTCACAGTCGTTGTTTTTGTGTCCTCTTTGGCCGCTGTTGGTACAGTGAGAAGGCCGGTCGTATTTGAACGCGGTGTGCCCATGAGAGGCACACCTGGTGCACCCAGGAAAGAATATATGATCGAAGATAGGGCATCTCGACCAGCCAATGTTCAGAAACTTTTTATTTCCAACAGCGGAAATACCATTACGATTTAGGCCGAAAACGACCGTCATTCCTTGCCTCCCCTTCCATGTCTTTTTGATTTCCATGTCGTCTGGATTGCATGACAGGTGATTTTGCTTGATTACTTTTTCTGGTAAGGTTTCCAGGTCGGTCTCTTCATCGATTCCAATGACCTTGATTTGGAGCCGATTTTCTTTTGGAAGTTTTGTAGTCAAGTTTTTGAGGTCGTTGTCTTTTTCAAAGTGAGTAAGAAGCTTGCTGGAAGCTTCTTTTGATGATGTTGTGACGACAACACCCTCTCGTCCGTTTTTCATTGTTGCATCTTGTAGCCCCAGTGTGACAGGGTCAACTTTTCTTTTGATGAGGGCAGCTACTTTGTTCTTGTGCAATGTCCCCGATGAGACGACCAGCGCGTACGTCTGTTTTGGGTTTATGTCTGTCGACAGACTTTCTTCTCTTCCTGTTGATTGCTCCTCCGTTCTTGAGATTCTTTCCTCCGAGGACTTACGTTCAAGCTCTTCGATCCGTCCTTTCTGGTAGGCGATCTCTTGAGCTTGTTCCATGATCAGTGTTTTCAACTTGGACTGCTCTGTCAAGATCGTTTCGATCATCTGAGTGACTTTTTCATCTCCTCCCGTTAAGGTGGAGATTCTGAGTAGCGCTTTCATTGTTGCTTTATCTGACTTTGAAAGTCTTGAAAGGGTTGTGCTTTTTTCCCCTTTGCTTAATACCATTGAGCTCTGGGACGCTCTGTCCTCTTCGAGGGTGACTTCCGATTTTTGTTCTTGATTCCCCTCACTTCTGTCTTGGTGGTCATTTTCGCCGTTCGGTGTGGTTTCCTCTGGAATACCATCTTGCTGTTCTGTTTCATCGATGTCTTGGCATTGCTTTTGTCTTAGTTCCTGGTGCGTTTCTTTTGGCTGGATGTGGTCGGTCACTTCATTTTCCTTGCTAGGTTGTTCATCCTCCGGTACCTCCCCTGGAACCTTGTCCTCTTGGGAGGTGGTTTTTTCCTTTTGTTTCTTCTTGTTTGTCTTCATCTTCTTTGAACTGCCGGTGTGGTTTTTCTCCGACGTGAACTCTCCAAGTGAAGTGGGGCGGAACGTTTTTGACATGGGCCCTAAAACAGAGCTGCCAACTGGACGCGTTCCGCGGGGTTCTTCACTTTTAGATGTGTCGGATTTCCTCTCTTCCTTTCCTCTGAACATTTTGATGTTTCCTAGCTTTGACAGCTGTCACCTGCTTAGAAGGTCTTCCCCTCACTCAAAAGAGGTATTTTTCGCTTCTTTAGGTTGTCATGCGTCTTCTCCGGCCGTTTGAGCGTTCGGGAGCCACTTTTGGCAAAAAGCAGCGATTCCGCCAAATTTAGCCAGACATGACAAAAGACGCGAACAACACTGTGCTTTCTAGAACGGCTATCCAATTTTTAGGCTTTCCGTTGCTTCTAGAAGCCCGTTCTTTTTTCCTCTTTATTTTTCGTAATTTTCTGAATGCAACGGTATGTTTGGTTTTCCTCTGGGCCGAAAATTGACGAAGTTACAGCCTTTTTCGTCTCTGGAGGGACCCAAACAACATGGCGGCCCCCGCTGGTAGGAGCATAGAAGAAGGGACTTTTCTTCCTCAATCTGAGGGCTCCGGAGGATTCTCAAACACTGTGGTTGAGCATAGAAGTTGGCGGGGTTACTCTTAACACTCTAGAGCGGTTTTATCCGCTGGGGCTGGCTTTTTGCGTTGTTTACATACGCAGGCTAGCTGTGCTGCCCCTTGCAAGATGGCGGCGACCATGTAAGCGGGAGGACCACATGTAAAGAACGGCTTTATCACGCGATTTTCACTCTTTCAATTGTTCTTTTTGCTTGGCGAAGGCTCTTCGTAACTTCGGGCACCTCGGGACTTCCTTTTTTCGAAGGTTAAGCCGCTGAGAAGGCTTGAATTTGCGGTTTCCTACGAGGTGGTGGTGGAAACAAAGATGTCTGCCGACGGAGCCCAAACTGCGTCGAAAAACGCTGATTTCTTGAGTTTTAGGCCGTTTTGAGCGGCGATTCTTTGTCCGGAGGTGCATGAGTTGTTTATGGCAGAGGAGTACGAAAGTTCGAAGTTGTACTCACTCGTTTTCTTGGTTGAAAGCCGAAAAAACCCGCTCCCGACCGAACCGGTGGCCGCAGGTGCTGGAGCCGATGATGATGATAGTAGATAGGGACATACGTTAAAGTTGGGCATAGATAAAGGAAAAAAAAGAAAAAAATGTTAATGAATAAATATATATGTAAAGGTAGTAATAAAAATGATAAAAAGAAAAAGCCCCTCCCGTACCACTAAGTATAACGGGGATTTAAAAAAAAGAGGAAAAATAAAAATAAAAAATAATAGGGAAAAAATGGCGGAAAGAGAAAAAGAAAAAGAAGGGGAAAAGAAAAAAAAGAAAAAAATTAAAGAGAAAGATAAAGAGAGAGAGAAGAAAGGGATAAGGCTACTATCCGGCTGGCCACAACCAAGGGAACGGACGACAAATCAGGGGTTTTATTGAAGGTCATTTAGTTGAGGTTTTCCTATATTTGTTTCCAGGTGTTGATTATCTTGGCTACTGGTCTCGTGCTTCTTTCTTGTCTGTGAGGACTTGATTCTTGAGTGTAGATGGCCTATTCTTTTGTGTTGAATTTCGGTCTACCTGCAAAAACTTGAATACATCTTTAAGTAGGGGGAAGTGAGATTTCCCTAAGGGTTTTACTTGTCCTATATATATTTTTTTCTTTTTATTATGAGAAATTCTTGTGTAGATGAAATTCTTGTTTAAAAATAAAGAAACATTGTTTTAGTACTGAGACGGGTGATGGAAGACTCACTAGTAAAGTAGTGTATTTCACATTTGAGAACGCTAAGTTGTGTATATAGAATAGATATGAGTGAGGATTTTTTTTTTGCTTTAAGGTATTCGATTGTTGAGAATTGTATCTGCAAAGATTTATCTTAGGCATGTAAATCTGAAGATATATGTGCACGTATATATACAGTGTATGAATTATCTCATGTTTGAAAGAGTTTTTAGTTGAATTTAAATTTCTAGTTATATATATTGGGATAATTTGAGTGAATAGTATTTCAATTGAGTTCAGCACAGATACTAGGGTAATAGGTCTTTTTTTTTCATACACATATATATAAATCACTTGATGAAAATGCCAGACTTTTCAAAAATCTGGGTCTTTTTGCCTAGGTTGTGGTGCGATACTTTTTTTTGTTTTTACGATCATTTGAAATTTTAGCAAAGGAGATTTGTGACAGTTGTAGCTTGCACTTCGTTATTATTATTATCCTCTTTTTTTTTTCCTTTTTGGCGGAATCACTTATTGTGAACATGCCGTTATTTAACTGATGATAATACTGTACATTCGAAAGATGATATTTCATGAGTATCCAGCGAAATCACTAATGTGAACATGCCGGTTTCCAATACATGAGGGGTGCTTGCCCGTGGTGAAGATATGAAGTAATCGACTTCGTCGACAAGGAAGTAGGAATACCTGTAAACTACCGACGAAATCACCTTGGTGAACGTGCCGGTTAGTTAATTGAGTGAGGTGTTCCTTTTTTCTTTTCTTTCTGGGGCGGAATCACTTAAGTGAACATGCCCGGTGGAGTTTCTTTTTGAGGGGGCGAAAATCACGCGACGTGAAGAATGCATGATTGCCCCTAATGACTTCCGGCGGAATCACCTTAGGTGAACATGCCGGGTGATTTATTAAGTATAGTTCTCTTTTCTTTTTTTTAGGGCTAAAGCACCTAGGCGAAAATGCCCATACCTTTCTTTTTTGGCGAAATCACACAAGGTGAACATGCCATTGAAAATTTTTTTAGGGCTATTGATACAGTTTTCCTTGTCCAGCAGAATCACATTCAGTGAACATGCTGGACTTGATGATTTTCAGCTTGTCAGCTTTATTCGTCTTGGCGTTTAGCCAGGAATGATTCCTTGCATAGACTATCTTTTTAAAGAGAGATCTCTGGGATTATTTACTAGTGTGCCTCCCGACGGAATCATCTAGTATGAACATGCCGGGAGGAAAAAGTTGTTATAGAATTTTCAATCCCACTTTTTTTTTGGCAGAATCACATAGTGTGAACATGCCATTTTGTCTTTTTTTTGTTTTATGGTACATTGGGTATTTTGAACATATCATTGATTCTTTTTTTTCTATATGCAAGTGACCGTTTATATATCTATATATCTATATATATATATATATATATATATATATATATATATATATATATATATATAAATTAATATGTACACACACGGACGTGTGTATACATATATATTGACACGTGTACTTATCTTTATCGGGCGACCACGCTTCGCCGCCTAACAAATGCTATCACACAGCGCGGGACGCACCTGCATGTATCCGAAGTTTCTGGAAAGTTATCGATGCTTCTATCCGCGGTCTGTTGTCGCCGAACCTTGTGTTATCTAATTTCATCGCCTGACGCGAATGATGTAGAACTATGTGGAAGGCACGCGGGTCCCAACGATTAGTCTGGAACATTCGATGACTGCTCTATAGAAGCCGACGCGCTTGACCCGCTGATCAGATTTTTCGACGATCGCCGACTGTGTTCGCCGCTCTCGTTGTGCTTTAAGTGTAGCCTGTTTTGTGGGCACAGGTTCGCCCAATAAAAGCTAGTTTACCCTTTCACAGTATTGCTACTGTGTTCTTTGCCATCACGACCACGTGACATCTGGTGGAGGTGCTTTTGGTCCATGTACCGCACGCCCCCGACAAGCCGTGATCCAAGCCCGGACCGTAAAGAGAGCACCAACGTAGTCACGGACCATCGAGTAAGCCGTCGTCTACAACAGCTGCCCTCGGAACACGGACTTCTACCTGAGAAGACCAAGAAGATCGTGGCCAAGACAACCCCAATGGCTGCCCCAGCGTCCCCCGTTGTCCTGCAACAACCTCGGGACCCACCGACCTTCCATGGAGCAGCGACTGAAGACCCGGAATCATGGCTGGAGACCTACGAACGCATCGCGACGTTCAACAACTGGGACTCCGACGACAAGCTGCGGCATGTCTACTTCGCCTTAGAAGACGCCGCCAGAACTTGGTTTGAGAACAGGGAATCGACCTTGACAACGTGGGACCTGTTCCGTAGCAGCTTTTTGCGCACCTTTACGAGCGTCGTGCGCAAGGAAAGGGCCGAAGCCATGCTGGACGCCCGAGTGCAGCTACCCAACGAGAACGTCGCCATATTCACGGAAGAAATGAACCGCCTGTTCCGCCACGCCGACCCGGATATGCCCGAAGAGAAGAAAGTCCGCCTTCTCATGCGTGGCGTGAAGGAAGAACTTTTCGGCGCAATGATACGAAGTCCACCGAAGACCGTAGAAGAGTTTCTTCGCGAGGCCACCAGCATCGAGAAGACACTCGAAATGCGGAACCGGCAATTCAACCGCCGCACGAACTCTACCAACTACATAGGAATTCAGTCACTGGCCAGCGACGACCTGCACGAGACTATCCGAGCGGTCGTGCGGGAGGAACTACAAAAGCTGTTCCCGTCATCGCAGCCTCAAGTGGCTTCGATTGCCGACGCCATACGTGAGGAGCTCCAACAACAACTCGGAGTAGCCCCTGAATCGCCGCAGCCTCAGCCGCAAGCGATGACATACGCCGCTGTAGCCCGCCGTCACGTTCCCCCTCCGCGCCCACGGCAGGGCCCAGTGACGGCACAGTTCCGTCGTCCACCACCAACCCCGCCGCCAGCACGCCAACCCGTCACCCCACGCGGCATTCCAAGGAAGACTGACGTTTGGCGCGCCCCTGACCATCGCCCGCTTTGCTATCACTGCGGAGAAGCCGGGCACATCTACCGCCGATGCCCATACCGGGAGATGGGACTCCGAGGGTTCGCCGTGAACGCGCCGCGACCACAGATTGGCGAACGACCTCGCGATATCGCCGACTACCTCGCCGCCGCTCAGTGGAGCCCTCGACGACCGTCCCGTTCGCCGTCACCAGGCCGTTACCTGTCGCCGCAGCGCCGACCATACACTGGCCCAGCCCGGGGTCGGTCTGCCAGCCCATATCCGGAAAACTAAAAGCAGCAACCGATGGAGGTGCGGTTGCTGTTCGTCGAACTGACGAAGGAAGAAGGAAGGAAGAATTGGAAGGAAGAATTGTTTTTGTTCATGAATTCTGTTTTCTTTCGTAATAACTATAAAAGCTGCACCTGTTTTTTCACCATCTTTTGAACCGTCGGTATATATATTGTAATCTGCATTGATTGATTCAGTTCTGTAGTTTAGTGCGACTCTCTCAGCAGGGTGTGTATGCCATAATTCTATTTTGTCAGCGATATTTGATTTGTTGCAGGACTTTTCTTTAAATATGAAATTGCTATCTTTATGGAATATATCATATAAAGCCTTTTCCTTTTCTATGGTTAAGTGTATAGGTGTGACATTACATATGACTTCAAGAGCCATGTTTGATATTGTGCTGAAGCCCTTGCATATTTTTATTAAAATATTCTCTGTATTGATGTCAGTTTTCTTATAATGCGGGTATGTTGTTTGTACCATACTTGAGAGCCATAAATAATCATTCTTTCGATTCCCCTTATATAGATTTGTCTTAATTTGATTAGGTTTCATTCCCCAATTTATTTTACTGAATTGCGATATTTTGGCTGTCATTTGAGGGATTTTGTTTTTTACCTCTTTTAGATGTGGCATAAAGGTTAGTCCTTTATCAGAAATCAAACCTAGAATTTTCAGTTCATCTTTATACTTTATTAAATCATTGCCTAATTGTAGTTTTGGTGGTTTGCTTTTGTATTTGTTTCCTAGAACAAAGAATTCGCATTTTTGAGCATTAAAACTTAATTTATTATTGTTAGCCCATTGATAGAGTTTCTGTAATGCTTCATTGCCTATTCTTTCTAAGTGTACTCTACTAGTACCCTTGACTATTAATGTGACATCATCTGCAAATGCTTGTATGGTAACATTTTTTGGCATTCTTGTATTTAAAAGCTGAGATAGTGAGGTTCCATAATGTAGGACTGAGTGGTGATCCTTGAGGAGAACCCCTTTCTAGTGTTTTGCTAAAATTGACTGTAGAGGAATTATATAGTATGATTCTTTCTGTTAAAATGTTCGCTGTGATTGTAATGAGGTATGTAGGTATTTGATGCTTTTTCATGATATTAATGATTATTTCTTTATTAATGTTCCCAAAAGCATTTTTAATGTCTAAGGAAATTATAAGGGACTGCATTTTATCAAGTTTTGCTTTGTTTATGACTTCTTTTATATTGTCTAGTGCATTAATTGCGGATGTACCATGCTTAAATCCATATTGATTTAATGGTAGTAAATCATTTACCACTAAGAAGTGATAAATTCTATTGTTAATCAGTTTTTCGAAAACTTTTCCTAGTATGGAATTAATTGCAATAGGGCGATAACTTTCTTCTGGTTTATCTGATTTCTTATTTTTGGGTATTAGAATGATCTTGGAAGATTTCCATCGTTTTGGGAAGTAACCGAATTTAATACAACTGTTGAAAATTTTTATAAAGAATTGTTTATGTGAATAATAAAGTGTTTGAATAAATGAAGTTCTTAAGTTATGCGGTCCTGGGGCAATTCGTTTTTTAAGATTTCGCATTATATAGTCTACTTCTATAGAAGTAAAAGGTAGGAATTCTTGGTTTTCTATTTTATCTGGAGTAGTTGGGTTAACATGTATTTTGTTGTGGCTTTCTTCAAAGTTGTACAATTTTCCTAGCATATATTCGACAGATTCTTCTTCTGTTTCTGTTTGAACACCATTATCTTTTTTAATAACAGGAATTATCACAGTACTTTTAATTTTGTTTGTTGCTAATTTGTATGGAAGAGTAAATGGATTTTTGTTTTTCACAGTAGAGCACAATTCTTTCCAGGATGAGTCCTTTGCTCTACTTATGTTAGTGTTATACTCCTGTAATGCTGCTAGATATACTTTTTTAAAGCTTTCTTTGTTGTCCTCATTTGCTTTTTGATACCTTCTCCTTAATGCTCTAACTCTTTTTCTTTCTATTTCTAATTCTATGTTCCAACATGGTTTTGCTATTGAATATTTTGTTTTTATTGTTTTGGTATATTTTTTTACTAAGTTTTCGATTTTTGAATAAAGAGTGTTTATTATTAATTCTATCTGCATAGGATTTACTATGTCATCTTTTGCTATTTCTTGGAACCATGTGTCTCTTTTGAGTTTTTCTAATACCTGGTATTCTCCCTTCATAGTCAGTCGTTTTATAGGTTCATTAGGTTTATTAAAGGCTGTTATTGCTATATACCTATGGTCGCTAAGAGAGTTTTCTTCCAGCACCTCCCATTTTTGTATCTTGTTTGCCATGGTTTTATTGATAATAGATAGGTCAATTCAGCTTTTCCCATTTTTAGTTTCAAAAGTAGGGGGTGAATTATCGTTATTTAGAATATTTAAATCGTTTCTGACAATGAATTCAAAAAGTTTCTCTCCTCTTTGTTCAGTGGTTAGACCTCCCCATACTATGTTTTTAGAGTTAAAGTCCCCTAGAATTATTACGTTCTCATTATTTTTTAATTTTAGTATTTCCTCAATCTCTAACAAATAGGGTTCGATGGTATCTTTTGGTGAAATGTAACAGTTAATTATGTTGATGAATTCGTTTTGCCATTTAATTCTTATAGCTGTTATATTTTGTGTTGTTAATAATGGGAAAATATGGATTTTTTCGTTATGGATTATGATGGCTGTTTTTGGAAGGACTGGGTGACTTACTATTTTTGATTTTATTGGATAGCCTATTATTTTGTTATTTAATGCGTAAGGTTCCTGAACGACTGATATGTCCTGTTGAAAGTGAGTCTGTAAATTATTTATTTGAGTTGTAGCTTTTATTGATCTAGCTTGATTTAGCTGAATTATGTTGAATGAATTAGTACACATTTTTTATGATTGATAAATACAAGAAAGGAAAAAATATATTTTTTTTGAAGGAAAATACAAGTTAGCAAGGAGACCTTGAGGTAGTTACCTTGAAAAAAATCCCATTCGTCTCCTCTGAGACTCATAAGCTTCATCAAAGGACAGACATGTAGCATCCCACATAGAATGTTTCCTATAGTTGAAGCCCTTCTCCTTGCATACGGGGCAGGATTTAGTCTCTGCCTGGCATTCACTGTAGTAGTGGGCTCCACCACATTCTGTGCATCTTACACCTCTAGATCTGCACTGTTTCTCTATGTGCCCGAAACGTGCACACCTCGAACACTTTGAGACGAGAACATTCTCATAGACTCTGCATCGAGTCCAACCGATGTTTACATGGCCTCTTTTCACCATTTGATTAGCAAGCTCTCGGTTGCTTATTCGTAATGTGACCGATTTTGATGACTCTTTTTTGGTCACCCAAACTATTTTGACCTCTTCCTCGTTTCCGTTGAGGTTGTTTTGCTGGATGATTCTCTCTGGAATCTCCTTTTCATTGACTCCGAGGTCCACGCCTACAATATTTACTTCGGGAGAGAGCCCTTCGGAAATTCTTGTAGAGAAGTGAAACGTCTCCTGGTTGGCCTTAAGGCCTGACTCCAGGCTCCTGAGATCCTCGACTTTATCTGCAACTACTGCTACTCCATCCTTGATGTTCTTGACGTCAACATCTGTAAGACCGAACTCAGTTGGCTCGAAATTCTTGAGCTTAGCTCTTATTTCCTGTTGAGGGTTCTCTGTTCCTGATATGTCTTTGATTAGCAGAGCCCGTTTGAATCCCTGCATGTTGTTTTGCTCACATCCTGCTGAGAAAGACTGCGAGTAGGAACCTTGCTTGGACTCTGCCTCAGCCTTGCCCGTTAGAAATGCATTGTGTTCAATGGTCTTTAGAGCCAAGGCTTTCATGTTTTGGAATTCATGCAATATGGCACCTAATGCCTCTCTTGTTGGAGGAAGGTCATGTCGCAACTCCAGTAGTGCTTTGATGAAGCGTTCGTCAATGTCCATGACGCTTTTCAAATGTTGCTCACCTTCTCTGGATTCCATGTTTCTTTCTCGGTACGGAACTGAACGTTCTGTGTGAGTAGGCTCGATCGAGTGTAGACCTGAAGTAATAGATTCTTCGCGTCTATTTGCCTCTGGGTTGCAAGTTTGATTCTTGGTTTGAGCCTTCTTATGCCCTTTCTTTGTCATGGTTGAATCTCCTTCCCACCAACTAATATCTTGTTCCATCAAAAACTACGTATCGCCAGTTCTGTGCAGTTCTGTGCAGTACACGTCTATACTGCGACAGGCTAAGATGTTAGTTCTGTGCAGTGTGGACAGAAGCTACAAAACTAATGATTTTTTTACTAATGAATAGGGAACAATTAAATAAAAAATTGTTATAGGTTTGTTTGTTAGGCCTCTTACTGACTAACAGTTAAAAAGAAAGTAGCTTTGTACGTTAATTTGGAGCTGATTGACGTGGATTCAGAACGGTATTTCCAAGGTTCAAAATGGCCGCCCTTGCCTACATTTTTGCTGTCCTTTCTTCCTCGTTTCTTACAAGAATATATCGCGAAGCTAGATTGAAATAATGTTTAGATTAGACTAAATCGAGGTCGTAGATTACGAATTTCTACTTTTTATTGACGGATGGCGTTTAGTTAATTGAGATTTGGTGGATTAAGATCAGACGCACATGTGGTCGATAATTAGGGTGGATTATTAAAATGAAGTTGCATTCAGTAGCGAATAACTTTTGATCTAATTATCGTAGAGCGATGAAATTTTAGTTGGTTATTCTCCTCGTTATTCCAAAGGAGGAATGCAAAAACTCAGCACCGCTGCTCCAAGGGATTTGGTGCTAAAAATTGAAGAAATTGTCGTTTTTGCCCCTAGGTCTGACGGTTTGTTTACATTTGTTTTGATGTTAATAACACGGTCGAAATTGCACCAATGTAATGAAACTTCATATATTCTTGACCGCGGAACATTCACGAACAATTCAATACCACATTTGTTGATGAAACGCGCAAAACACCAGAGTTATGAATCAAAAATCCAAGAGCACTTACGTTGCTGTCGGTGCCTTGGGTGGCCAGCCGGAGAGTAGTAGATAGGGACATATATTATTTGGGAGCGGAAAGAAAAATATAAAAGAAAGGTGCTCCGGCCTGTACCACTAAGTATAACAGGCTTGATCCAATTGTAAAAGAAATAATGCGGGCATATGCCAAGTGAATTTAGAGAGGACAAAAAAAAAGGGGGGGGGGGACTACCACCAGGCGAAACCAGGACCAGGGAACGGGCGGCAAAGCGGGATTTATTGAAAGAATACAGTTGTTACAAAGTATTTTAAGTCTTCGTCTTGACTTACAAGTATCATAGGGTAGATTGACACCTGGGTCTTTAGGTGTCTTGGTTAGGTTGGCTTGGTCTTCTTGTGAAGATCTGAAATTGAACTAGGAAGAATAGTTGGTTGATTAAGAAGGAAGTTACGAAGTTACGAAGATGTAGACGAGGAAGAGGAAAATAATTTTTTTTTTGGAGGGGGCTTAACACTGTCGTCGGGAGGGGAAGCCCCACCTCGTTTGGTCTGAGGCCCTTTGAGCAGTGATCAAACCCGGTTTTTTTTTATCTATCGAGTGTGAGATGGACGTAGTATATGCAATGGGATTGGAATGAGTGACGGGTTCAGCCTGAGGTGAAAGGGGGACGCATTCCCCAGGTGACACCGCCTCCCAGTCCGGTTAGAGCTACCTCCATTATGTTTTCTTTTGTTTTTTTATTGTTGTCGTTCGAAGAATAGGGCGTGCGAAAGTCTTTCGCACGTTCTTGTTTGCTGGATGACGTTTCTGAGTAGGTAGATGGAAGGGCGGAGTCGGTGCCAGCTCCGTGTCTCGTTTCTTCAGAACGTATGTTTGTTGCTTTAACGATGTTGTCGAGGTGGATGAGGAGCAGAGTGCAGATTCCGTGTGCTTTGCTCGACTCGAGGGAGCATAGCTATGAAGATGTGGAGCTGATGGCCGTTAGGATGGTGATGTTGGAGGTGGGTCCATTCCTCTGGTAGAAGAGTGCGTGTTGGTGGACTAAATTTCAGAGGTAGTTGGGTACAGATAGTGGCCGGTGGGCCGCTGCCGGTTGGCATGCGTCTGTCCCGTTGTCCACTCGTTTTGTAGAGTCAACTGGGTGCTCCAGTTTGTAGATAGTTGCAGGTTGTCGATGCACGTAGTGCTGTAGCGGGGCAGGTTGATGTTGCATAGACGTCAACGTCTGCCGAGTGTCAGGATGGTTGGTGATGGTAGATGTTCTGGGCTTGGGCAGGTTTCTCGTGGTTTTGTCTTCTTTATTCTCTGGGTTTTTTTCTTTCTTTTATTATTTTTTTTAATGGGGGTAGCGGTAAGCTTAAGTCCATCGCACATTCGAAAGTTTTTTTTCTATGGTACAAGGTGTTCGTTTATGTGTTTTATCATTTCTTCTATTATCTTTATAGAGCTCGGATTTTTTATTATCTGTGGTTTTGATTTGACAATATTAGCATAGGTTTTGTGGAATTTATTACGGAAGTTTTCTGTCTTATTACAGTCTGTTAGTGATTAAGGGAAGTGGCTTCTTTACCACATTTGCATTTGCAGTTGTCGGTTATCTTGAATTTATTGAGATAAAAAGGGAATCTTCCATGCTCTGTTAGTGCCTGTGATAAGTAATAATTTGCCGGAAAGTATGGTGGTATTAGGTTTATGTTTTTTATCCAATCGTGGAGAGGTGTTTTCTCTGGTTCGTTCTGCCACGTTTCGTTCCAGGTATCATAAGCTTGTTTCTTTAATTGGGACTTAATGAAGGATTTGCTGACGGGCAAATGTATCATCTCACCTACTGTGGACGCTTGCTTAGCTAATTCATCGGCCAGTTCATTGCCTAGGATTCCCGAATGTCCTTTGACATGATTTATCGTGATGTCATGTTTGTCCAAATTTGCTTTCATTAGTATTTTTATTTGGTGTATTAAAGGGTTGCAGTTTGTAGGGTTTTTTATCCCTGTTAGGCAGGATTGACTGTCTGTATTTATCTGTATTCGTTCTTTGTGTTGCCACTGTATGGTGTATTCTAATGCCTTTATTATTGCTAGTGCTTCAGCTTCAAAATTGGAACAATGACTTGGGAGTGAGTATTGTTGTTGGTGACTCTATTTAGTCTACCTAAGTGTATAAATGCCGAGCCAACTTTGTCGCCCGCTTTTGATCCATCCGTGTAGATGTGGTTGTTAATTTTATTGTCGGTGTTTTTTGTTGAACTAATTGCGATTCTTTGTGCTGGGTGTATTGACCTTATGTCGTGCTTGTCGGCTATTTCGTTTTTACTGTATGTTTTCCCTTCCCATTTGAATGTGTCCTGACTGTTCAGTATGTTATAGATTTTTATTTCTCTTTCTAGAGTTAGCTTTATTGGTGGCACATTTGCTATGATCGGTAAGAGTTTGTTTGGTGTAGTACGAAATGCTTTTGATATGTGGATTAAGGGAAGTCTTTGGATACTTTGAAGTTTGCGAAGGATGTGTGAATGATTACTAAACCATGCGGGTGCTGCATAAACTATTATTCTTCCGGTGGCTCTAACATATATGTCTTTTAGTTGTTTGGTGGACATCCCCCACTTTAATCCTGTCAACTTGTTTAGACTAGTTGTTAGTTTATTTGTTTTTTGTTTAATTTCCTCTAAGTGTGGAAGGAATGTTAACTTGTGGTCGAATATCACTCCTAAGATTTGAAGTTGCTTAGAGTATTTAATATTTTCGTGATTTAGTTTGATTATGGGAGGGCGTTTTTCGTATTTTTTGCCTACAACCATGAATTTTGATTTTGAGATGTTGAATTGTACTTCTTTTGTTAGTGACCAGTTATTAATTATTTCTAATGCTTGGTTACAGGCTTCCTCTAATGCTTTGCGCGTAGTTGCTTTGATTGTTAGGATGATGTCATCTGCAAAAGCTTGGATGTTAACATTAGGTGGAACGGTTGTGGTGAGCAGGTCTGAAATTGTTAAGTTCCATAGTAAGGGGCTCAATGGAGAGCCTTGTGGGGATCCTTTCGATAAGAGTTTTGTGACGGTGAAGGAGTCTGTTTTATATGTTACTGACCTGTTTGTAAGAATATCTAAACTAAGCGTTTTTAGGTTGTTTGGGCAATTTACTTCGCTGAAGTAGTTATTGATAATTTGGTGTTGTATATGGTTGAACGCATTTTTTATGTCTAATGATATTATAAGCGAAGTTTCTTGGTTGTTTGATTTAATGTGGTCTTTTATATTTGTTAATGCTTGTGTTGTTGAAGTGTTGTGAACAAAACCGTATTGATTGCTAGGGAAATGACCATGTTTGTATAGAAAATGATAGATCCTGTCTTTTAGTAGCTTTTCAAGTATTTTCCCAAATATTGAGTTGATGGCGATTGGTCTGTAGTGGTTCGGTTTGGGATTGCTATTGTCCAGTTCTTTTTTTGGAATAAGAATTATGTTGGAATTTTTCCACACTTCAGGGAAATGCCCTAGAGAGAGGCAGGCGTTAAATATTTTCAGAAAGAAGTGTTTGCGATGTGAGTACAGTGTTTGTATGAATGATGTTGACAAGTTGTCAGGACCAGGTGTAACGTCTTTTCTTAGTTGGCTGACTATGGTATCGACTTCTTATTCCGAGAATGGTGTGTCATTATGTATGGAACCGTGTTCGTTTGTAGTGTCGGCGTGGTCAATTTGATTAGTTGTTGTTTCCTTAAAATTGGTGGTTGGGAATAGTGTGTCGATAATGAATTGAATTGATTCTTGCATTGTGGCGGTTTGGGTGTTGTCGTTTTTCCTCATGGCTGGAATGATTGTTTTGGTTTTAAGCTTATTTGCTGCTATTTTGTATGGGAGAGAAAATGGGTTGCCCTTAGATATTTTTCCGCAGAATTCTCGCCATGAGTTAGTTCTTGCGTTGGAAATGTTTTTTTGATATTTAGTGAGACTTTCTAAATATAATCGTTTGTAATGGTCTCTGGTTTCGTCCCTAGCATTTTGATATCTTCTTCTTTGTGCTCTCACCTTTTTCCTTTCTATTTCTAGTTGTGGGGTCCACCACTTGTTAGATCTCTGATTTACGGAATTGATATATTTCGAGTGTTGTTTTTTAAGTTTTTGGTTTTTAGAATAGAAGTGGGTGATAACATGATCAAGTCTGGTTATAGTGGTTATCGGTTCTGTTGATGTTTCAATCATCCAAGGATCGGTTTTGAGTATTTGCAGAATTTTAAATTCCCCGTTTTTGGTTGATCTTTTCTATTTGGTGGTTTCCTGATTGACTATTTCGTATGATATATATTTGTGGTCACTGTTATTAATTTCGTCTAGTATTTGCCAGTTGCTTATGTGTTCAGTAAATTGTGGTGTTGTTAAAGTAAGGTCAATCGAACTTCTCCCATTGACGGTTTCGAATGTTGGAGGGGAATGAGGTGAATTAATAATTTCTAAACTATGCGTAGTGATAAACTCTAATAACAGATTGCCTCTAGAAGTTGATTGCACGCTTCCCCAAGCTGGGTTGGAGGAATTAAAATCTGCCACTACCAGGATGTTTTCGTGTTCGATTATTGATGGATCTAATGTGTTTAATGTTGTTTCAATGTCATCTTTTCGGGGAGCATATACATTTATGAGTTTGAATTGGTACTTTGCACACGTTAATGTGACGTAAATAATTGTGGGTGTGATATGAATTGGGAATATTTGAATGTTGGGGTTATGGATGATTATTGCGGTTTTCGGAGCGGTGGGACTTGATATTATACGATGTTTAATAGGAAAACCCATTACTTTGTTTTTGTATGTGTAAGGTTCTTGGACTATTGAAATGTCGTGTTGTGATATGTGTTGTTGTATGTTGAGGGCTTCGTTTGCCTTTGCGGAGTGGGCTAGATTGCACTGAATGATTTTTAGAGAGGTCATTTTTGAAACTTGTTCCGAAAGTGGTGATTTACCAGTGCCTTTTCCTTAAAGACTTTGGGCAATTAGCGTTTACGAGTCCCATTGGGACTCCAGGCGAGATCGCCATTCTTTCGCTGTTGGGCATTCTTTGTCCTCCATTGAGTGGGTATGTGCTTCTTTACCCTCCCTATGGCATGCCGGGCAGTATTGGTCTTCTGACCGGCACTGTTCTGGCGGGTGGTTCTTTGCGCAGTAGATGCATGACCTCACACTGCTCCTGCAATATTTTTCCGGATGTCCAAATCTAGCACAATATCTGCGGATTACAGGGTGGTTATTGTCGTAAAGTGCTACCTTGAGCCAACCAATGTTGAGAGAGTCCTTGTTTTTAAGTTGTCTCCAAATGTTTGGTGTTGTGTTGATAACTGTGATGCGACTCTGCTTTCTGTTGACATACTGTGTAACCACCTCGATGTCGGAGGGGTTTCCTTTGAGGTGGTTTTGGGCGATTATTTTCTGGGGGATGTCCTGCTTTTGTGTGCCTTGATCGATGCCTACAATCTTGAAAGAGGGTTTCTTAGGGGTTGCCACCTGAATTTCAATGTTGGGGGCTTCGGGAAGTCGTTTTATCTGTTCTTCGATTTCTTCCATTGCCCTTTTGTTTGTCGAAGTGATTCGCACTCGTGGGCCTTGGGTCTTGATTTGAGCATTTGTGAGATTGAACGATGCTGGGTCGATGATTTTGGTACGACGTCGACGATTTGTTTTGGAGTGAGAGTATCCTGTGGACTTGACAACAGGATCGACGACTCACTTTCGGTGTCAAAGTTCGGGGTGGGTACAGCAGAGTTATGGTTACCTACCACTTGTGAGTAGGTTGGAGTGTGGGAAGGGCACTGGCCTCTGTCTTTAAGCAATTCAAGTTCCGTGCTGATGGCCTCTTTTTGTAGCGCGAAATCAAAAAGTGTTTTGATTTCATGAAATGATTTCATTATCTCAGCGCATGTGTCGGATTTTGCTCCTTCTTTTTGCGCTTGCAACAGGGCCTTGTAAAAAGTTGTTTCGTTGACGTGGATGTTGTTTGTTACTTCCCTTGTTTGCATTGTCGATGCATTGGTGGAATCGCGGTTTGTGTGGATGGTACCGCTTTGTTTGCATTGCCTTTGGGATACTTCAACCGGCTCATTGCAGTTGGTTTTGTTGGTCACTGTGCTGTCAGAAGTTTCTTCTTCCGACTCTGAAGGGAGTGGGTACGTTTTCTTGGTTTTTCTGTAATGGTGTTTTCCTGCGTAGACTGTCTGTTCGTCTTCGCCTTCGTTTGTGTCTTCTTCAGTGGAGTCCCAGTCTTGCTGTTCAACCCAAGAGTCTTGTGAATAGTTGGGACTGGGAGGAGGTGTTTCAGAAGTTTTCTGCTTAGCGTCTTTCAAAAAGTGCGCTTCGTTCAAGGATTTCTTGTGGTTGGACTGTGGCGCCACTTTGTAGCGGTCTTCATTGTTATTGTTGGGGTTCTGGGATTCTCCGCTGTTTCTAGCGTGATGCTTAGTCGGTTGTGGGGTCTTTGTCTTCGATGACTTCCCCATTTTCATTTTTCAGAGGTGTTTTTGCTGGTGGCAGAAAATTTTTTTTCCAATTTCCCCTGTAAAGGTGGCTTTGCCACCAGGAGGAAGGAGTTGTCTGTGCTCTGATGGGATGCACTTTGTGGTGTATCTGTTGACTTTGGTTGATGGAGCCGAGAGGGGATTATAGGGGTTCCATGTTCAAAAAATGGCTGCCCCCATGGGTGGTGACTGGGCGGTTTGAGATGGTTTTGAAAATGCAAATTGTCGATGTTAGAACGGCTGAATCGGTGAACCAATTAGCAGATGTGTTGCCCTGGGTGTCCGTGAGCATAGTGGTTGGGTGATTGCCTGTTTATTGAAGCTGATTAGGGCTGATGGGGTTGGATTATTAAGGCATGTGTTCGGGTTATGTGGAAGGGGCTGTTTGAAGGAGGGTTTCTAATTTGAAAAAAATACAGCTAATTAGAAATTGTAGGATTAAACTACTGATGGGGTTGGTTAGGTAGATGTTTAGAGAATGTATTCCAACAGTTGTTATTTAGGATTCGCGTGAAATTGGTGAGATGGGAAGGGATTGTAAATGTATGTTTTCTATTGTTCTAAGATAAACCGTGGAGGTTACACGTGGCGGAGGTTAAAAGTATGATAGTTTAGCGATTATTGATGCTACAGTAATATTGTATATATCGTCTTGGAGCTAGAACATTCACGAACACTTCCTAAACACTGAAAAGTTAATATCAGAGAGTTGACTTGCCGTTTTCGGAGGTGTTTGAGGAGCCGGGCGCACCCTGGTCCTGTCGGCTGGCCCCCTGGTGGCAGTAGTAGTAGATAGGGACAGAAAGTGAGAGAGGCAAAAAGGAGAGATGCCTCGACCTGCACCACTAGTGTGTCGCAGGTGTGAAGAGAAAGCCAAATTTAATATAAAAAATGAGGGAAGATATCCAAAAAATGTTTTTTTTGAAGAAAAATAGGAAAAGAAAGAAAGAGGAAAAGAAGAAAGTAGAAGATGGAAAAGTGGGAATCTCGTTAATCCATTCATGCGCGTCACTAATTAGATGACGAGGCATTTGGCTAGAAACGACTTTTATTCATTTTCCCCTATAGGATGGTGAAGGGGTAGCATCCGTCCGCCGGTAGGCAAATCGTGGCAAAAAGCCGACGTCACTTGGGGCTGCAGGGATCCTGAAGCCACCATTGTTTTTATTTTTTTTCCTTGAAACCCTGGTGGGGGGGCCACTGAACCGGACAGACGGCACGAACAGCCGCTTTAGCAGGACGTACTAGAATAAACAAAAATTTACACGAGAAAAGACAAAAGGCACCAAAAAGAGAAGCATGCAAAAAAAAAATTATTTTGAAATGGACAACGCTCAGGCGGCTTAAAGGGCTGGGGTCGACTTCCACGCTGTATTAGCTGGAAGCCTTTGTATACATATTATTATCCAAGCTATTTCCCCAGTTAGGCCATGAAAATTGGCCAGAAGATAATGCAGCATTGTACTGCAAGAATAAGAAAGATAAAGCGATAAAAGAATAATAAGGGTAAAGATAAAAGGCGATAAAAAGAGAAAAAAAAAGATAAAGGCGTTAAGAGGAATATAGAGTACATGTATAAAGATAAAACACATAAAATTATGGCGTGAAAATGAAATGACATGAAAAAAACATGGAATGGAGATGTACAATTATGGATGATCAGATGCAGGCACGTAGACGGGCTGCCAACTCCCCGGTCATCAAGCGACGACTTGTTTTGAGAACCGGTTAAGGCAGATTAAACTGCCCACCAGTGTTCTGGCTGCCAACCAAGCCAGTTCTCCTTCCCGTAGGCCAATTTTCTTGGCAGCCCGTTTGGTGCTTGGACAAATTAAACCACGTGCACCGAACGCCAGGCCCAGGACCTTCACCTCCTTCTGAGGCTGACGCTCTCGAAAAAGTGACACAAGGGGCAAATATTTGCGCCTCTTGTGGGTGCACATGGCCTCAACGGTGTCAGTCCTGGCATCCCAAGCAATCGCCACATCCAATATGAATGTTTTATCCCTGAGGTCCACCACGATGTCAGGCTGGAGCCTGACACCGTCATGGGCCACAAGGAGGCGCTCACTTGAGATGTCAGCATCTGGATGACGTGCCTGAAGTTTGTTAGTTATGGCTTTCGCAATGAAGTTATGCCGTGAGCAACGCGGCTCGTGGACGGCCTCACACACCTGGAGGATATGATAGGTTGTTTCTTGGGCCTTATGGCATCGTCTGCATAGTTTTGCCGAATCATCACTACAATGCCGATTGGAGAGTGTCCGCGTAGGGAATAGGTTAGACCTCAGTCGAAGGGCCTTGATGCGGTCCCCGTCACTCATAAACTTTGCATTTGGACTGAGCCACCTATTCCCCATTGGATCACTCTCAAAAGCAAAAAGGCTTTTGTTCGTGTATCTTTTCTTGACATCCTCCAAGTGCGATTTTCGGGCTGTATGCAATGCCCTATCCAGAGACGCCGACTCGACGATCCCCGACGGCACGCCCACCTTCTCCTCTAGCTGCTGCCGGAAATCGCCAAGTGCGCCATCCAGAACGGCGTCCACGATCGGAGAGCCTAGACGCTGGAGCCTCGCGAAGGACTTGACTTGAGATTCGGCCGATACGCGAGAGAGCTCCAAGACGCCCAGGCCACCTACTCGATGCGGGGCATGAACCATGAAGTCAGGAAATGATGCCGGCAGGTGCAGAATTTGCTTGATCGCCTGCCGGACAGACCTACCAATGTTTGCAGAGATAGGTAGAACTGAGAGGGAGCCTGACGTGGCATATAACAATTTCGGGACCAATAAGGTCGAAATGCAATGTAATTTCTGGAAAGGCTTCAATTTGGCCGAATTAATGAATGCCAATTCTTTCTCGATTAGTGTGATTGAAACCTTCGGAGGTTTATTAACGAAGAGGTCGAGACCCAGATACCTGATAGGTTCATTTCGGCTCTTGGGGCTGACCACAGCATCCCCCAGATGAAGCTGGGGAACGCCGTAGTCAAACCACTTGAGCCGATGGGCCTCGTATCTCCACCCAAAATACTGGGTTTTATTAGGGTTTAGAGCCAATCCAATCTTTTTGAAGTGTTGTAAAGCCACGTCGAGGTTCCTCACCAGTTCTTCATAGCTAGAAGCCGTTAAAATTAGGTCGTCGGCATAGGCAAGGGCCGACACAGTCTCTCCCTCCACTTTATACCCGCATCCGGACGAGTGGAGGCTGTGCAGAAGGGGATCAAGGGCCAGATTAAACAAAAACGGTGACAGGGGATCACCCTGTTTGATCCCCCTCTGCACAAACACTCTGATCCCGTCGGACCTGCCTCGGTAAGAAAAAGTAGTGGATTGACCGTAGTATTGGTCAGCGATCGACAGTACGTAGTCATCATGTGCCCCTCCCTCTCGCAGGGAAAAGAGAAGCGCATGATGACTGACGGAGCCGAAAGCCTTCCGAAGGTCAAGCGAGGCAGCATAAAAGTGGCGGTTGAAGCGTTTTGCATGCTTCATCAATCCTTGCAACAGCAGAAGGTTAGACTGCGCCGACCGATCCCTGTAGAAGCCACTCTGTAATGGGTGAAATTTGTCAGGTTCTTGCAATCTGGCCAGAAGCACACGGGAGTACAAACGTAATAAGGCAGATGAAATTGTGATCGGCCTGAGTTCTGACGCAGAGGACACATCGGGTGACTTCAGTATAAAGACTCTGCGCGAGATTCGGAGCTCATCAGGAATGTTGTGGTGAGTCAGCCAATTAGACATTATTAAAGCCAGGACCTCCGACGGAATCTTGCGTAGTTCGCGCACAGTAATTCCGTCGGGACCAGGGGCCGACGCAGCAACCATACCTTTAAGTGCCAGAACCACCTCCTCTGCTGAAACTCTAGGACAGCTCCGGGGTAGTCCGCCCTTCACACCGACTTCCTCAACGCGAGGAGACTCACAGGAGAAAATCTTATCAAAGGTGTCATGTATATCCTCTAGAGTTACAGGTTGCAGACTACCGGCGCCAGAGATTAGTTCTTCCATAAGAACTTTTGGGCCCAAGGCATAAAGGCGCTGATGTTCAGCGTACAGTCGCCGTTTAAATGAGCGTGCACTCTCGTTAGGGCGCCTCAGTACCTTAGCATTTAAATCCTCTAGCCTCCCACCCCGCCTCCGGCCGCGTCGAATTTTTAATCCAAAATACTCATAAATTGAGCGAAGGTCGGTCATTGTAAGAGGGGAATTGACAAGATTCACTGCTAGGCCACGGTCATCGACGCCACAGGATAAAAGTAAGTCCTGAACCTCATCGGTCGAGAGACTCTGGCCGTCAGAGAGCACATTATCAGTGCTAGTGTCACTCTGTCCGGCATCGTGCACAGAGACCCCAACGGCACTGGAGTGACAGCCCGTGCTGACTCCTCGGCCAGAATCTCCCGATACCTAGTTTGCCTCCGCAGGCACTTTATGGCGTCAAGGGAACGTGTGGTATATATTGCGGCCAGAGCCGCATTACCCAGGCGCTCGCCGGGCGGCACCCAGCCTCAGCCTGGGCCAGAATGCGGATTTGCTGCTCGGTCCAGGGTTGGTATGCGCTTGCAGTAGGAGCTGCACGGGACCGCGACCTTCTTATCGGCTCCGCCCGATCGCTGGGACCGGCACTCTCGGGAGATGAGCCAACTGGAACCTGAGACCCATTGGAGAAATCTCTAATGTCATTTCTGATGCGGACATCTCGTGGCAGCGCATCCAGATCCACCCGATCCCCCTCAGCAAGCTGTGGCAAGCAAACAGTTTCGTCGTCATGCGGCAAGCTGTCAGCCGTTCCTTCTCCGCCCTCTTCTTCCTGAAATTGTTGAGCTTCATAGAAGCAATCCTCTCCCTCAAGTGCCACAAAAACACCTCCCCCCATGAAGCCGGTTTGGGGATCTGGTGAGGCGGGCGACGTTGGCCGGGGCCTAAGTCCACTGCACTCTAGCGCGTCCCTCCCGGCAGAGGGTGGCGAGTGCGCAGTAGTGGCACCGTACCCCGGCGACGTACGGCCAGACCCACCACTCATCCCAGTGGGTGGTGACTGGGGAACCCCCTGGCGATCAGCTGTGTCCACCTCTTTAGTCTCGCCCCCTGGTGGCTCCCCAGCATCGCTGGCAGGGGAAACAGTTTGGCCCTTAGCACCACAGTTGTCACTGGGTAGCTGCCCAGGGGTGGGTGGCGGCTCTTCCCTGCCCAAAGAGGAGGAGAATGACGAGGAGGAGGAAAATAATGGCATACGAGCGTGTAGAGGAGCTTTAAACTTGCCAGATTGCCTGCCGTGAGAGGCTAAGCCAGCATTACTGTTTTGAAGTTGAGGGGGGTCGGATTTCTCTTTCAACGTGTCTCGGGAATAGTCCGCCGAATGCCCTGACCTTAATTGTTTTTAGACTTCTCCATACTGGGCCGAGGAAAGGAGGGCGTCGATCTCCACGGCAGTCCTCCCAGCGATCCAGAAACTAATGGCATAACCTGTAGCACCTGCACTCAGCTTGAGCCGAACAGAGGCCACTTTGTGCAACTCCGAGGGGCTCTAGCGCCGAGCAGAGGTATTCGCCCGGAGAGTTCAATCACCAGTAACTGCCGCAGTAGTTCCAGTGCGACCAGGAGGGATAGTCTTAGTACTCGTGGCGTCAGCACGACCGGTGGCACTTTTATTGACCAATGCCCCCCTTCAACCTCCGCAATGGAGGGGGTCTTTTTTCTACATTTAGAAACATGCGCGGAGGCCGAGTGGGAGGTTATATAAGTGGCCCGGGAGCAGGATGAACACAACCAGCGAACCGCAACGCCATGCGTTTTCTTATAGTTTACCTCAAGGGCCACTCTGGAGGACAATAGCGTTAGGCACCGACTACACTCGTTTCTGAGTGGAGGATATGCTAGAGTAATGTCATTGACACTGGTATTAGAGCCAGGATCAGCTTGTAGTCCCGAGGTAGATAATTCCACTCCCGTTTTGTCCAAGGAGACCTCGTTAACACTATCGACTTGACTAGAGGTCTCAGCTGCAGAACTCGCTCTACTAGAACAGTGCCAACGATGTGCCGCAACGCTTCGCGAGCTCCGAAAAACGCATGCACACACCGAACATTTCCAGTTAATAATAAGGCCGTGCTTCTGCTAATAGTGACGCTCCAGAGATGCCAGCCGACGATCCGAGTACAAACACAAATGACACTTTATATTTTCCAAGGGACAAACGAGAAAATGAACGTTACTGGCCATAACCAAAAATATGGGGACCTGTTACTACACAGAGGCTTCCAAAACAAACGAACAGCGCCCCCGTGCCATACATCAAGGCCCAGCCGCAGAGCCCAGTCCAACAAGAAAACTAAAAGAATGAATGAAAGAAAAAAAAAGAAAAATTAAAAAAAGGGGGGGTGCCGAGCTGCAGGATTCGAACCATCGACCAGCGGATTAGCGATAGCGCAGTCAGCTAATCGCATACGTCCGTAGGTACTTTGCGAGCGCGTAAAAAGCGTCCAGTGAGTGTACTGTACAGGAAAGAAGCTAGAAATGTCCGCGATAAGCGATTCGGACGGTTACTATGTTCGGACGGTTACTAAAAGAATGGGATTATTAGCGCCGCTGGCCACTAACGCATACTTGCATGGCTAGAATCTCTGGACGCAGAGTCGTGAACTGCGCGCGCTCAGATCGCTTTTAAGCGACCGTGGGCTTAATACTTTTAAAAGGAAATATCTGTGACACAGATAGGTAATGTAAATTAGCGTTGTTGCAACGCCAGGACCATTCCAAAATGTAAACAGCAGCCGTGCTGAACAAGGACCCTATGTAAACAATAAACCTATAGCTAACTATTAATTAAGTACCACTCTGTACACGTACGCAACAACCGCATAAAGTGCCCCAGCAGCTATCACACTGTCAAACAGCTATATATTAATAAATGAAAAGAAATTACAAATTAATTTAAAAAAAAGCCATTGGACTGGGCCGCCGCTCTCTCCAAACGCTGCAGGCACGGCACGGGGACGCGGA